>NC_043701.1:48211-55333 GCF_006229205.1 Suricata suricatta
CACACTGTCACTCTGCCACACCTCCACACAGTCACACAGTCACACTGTCACTCTGCCACACCTCCACACAGTCACACAGCCACAGTCACATCCCCATGCTGCCACACTGTCACACTGCCATGCTACAGCTCTGCGCTTGTGGCATGCTAGCAGACACAGACAACTTGTAAATGGGTAATTGTCCCAGTACATTTTTACTTACATGTCAGGTGACCGCCAGATTCGGGCTATGGCCACAGTTTGCAAGCTCCTGATTTAAGTGCTCATTACTAAGGCTCCACTTTTTACCTTGTCATCCTTTTTGATATGCTTCTTTCATCCATGCCTATTTTTTTGGTATTTACCTCAAGCCAACGTCTAGCTGGGTACATGATGTCTGTTCCACAAACACTGTTAAGTGTCTGGGAAGAAGCCATGACCAGGGTCACTGTCGAGCCCTTGTGCATCCAGACTGATAAAATGCTGTATGATGGAAAATCATACTTTAAAACTGATAAGCTCTTTTTCAAGTTTCTTTAAAGCCCAGGAATTAGAATTCTCAAGGAGTAATCCTGTGCTTTGAGTTTGGACCAATTAAACTGAAGGAGAGAAGAGCAGGCCTTAAAATATAAAGATTCTTATTTGAAGGTTGTGAGCACATGTATTCAGCTACACACCTTCAGTTTTTTGGAGTTTCTTGGTTCTAAGATTTACCTTCATTTCTGCTCAAGCTTCCAATCATTTCACCTCAAGTCACAGATATCAACTACATTCCTAAAGACTGTAATGCTCTCACACATAGTTCATACATGTGAAGAGCATCTGTTCCTCTTTCCTTGGATAAATTCAATGATTAAAAAACAAAAAACTGAAAAAGAATTTGAAGTAAAAATTGAAAAATAAAAGGTACAGTTAGTGCTGCTGGTGAAGTGAAAGAGCATTAATGCACAATGTTTTGAGATGGGACCAGATAAAGTGGGTAAAATTGATATCTCTCTGAATTAAAAAAACATTTATAACACTTAAAAAGCATAGAGCTTAGCTGGATATTTGAAATGTTTACCGAAATAAAAAAGGTAACAATGCCCTGGAAATTCTTGAATGAATATGAATAATTTGTTTTCTGGTCATTTTGGTGCTGAGCTAGAACACCAGCTTAAAACCCAACACATTTCCAAATGTCTGAATTCCTGCTATTCACCTAAATTTGTTTTTTCTTAGGCAATTTCTGCTTTGTAGTTTAAAATAAAGCTATGGGAACTGTGAGAGGTAATGTTATTTGTGTCTTTTTTTTGGTGATGAAAATGGAAAATATTTGGAAAAAAGTAATAATCAACATTGGGTGAGTGAACACTGTAACATATGGATGTAATATTTTTGTAGAATAGTTTTTAGAGCATAGTAACATCCTGGGGGGAAAATCATATATCCCTCTCCTGGCTTTATTATTTCTAAGCATATGCCTTAAGGAAATTAAATTAAGGGAATTTAGTTTAAATAATAATATGCAACCCTAAAATGACGTTGTATAAGTGTGCATGTTAACCTGGCAGAATGTGGCGTCTGTCCTGAGGGTTGGCTTATTCTGTCACCCTCCTCAGTTCACTTATACCATTAAACCACGGAAGTGGGAAATTACAGTGTATTGTCCAAATGCTCTCATAGCAAGGGTTCCCTATATGACCTACATTCTGCTGAGAAGACTCACCTGTGCAAAGCTGGATCTGGGAGAGAGTGATGGAGAAGTGTATACTAAAAACATCAATGGTGGCTTTCTCTTGGCGAGAGAAGTCTCATGTATATTATGTTGTTGGGTTTTTTTTCACTCATTTGGATTTTCTGATTTTTCTTCCACAAATAGTTATTAAGTGTTAATGAAATACATATGGGTCCATAGCACTAGAATGAGACCCTTAAGTCTTAGATTACAGTCTTAGCTCTGCACTAACATGGTGCTAAGTCTTAGGCAACTTTGTCTATCGCCACAGCTTTCCAAGGCTGCCTCAGTAGGTTATAGGGTATGGAGTAGATCATCTCCATTTCAATTATAAGACACTCTGGGTCCATGAAACACTGTAATCCCTTGTGTTTTATAATCTGCAGTTCCTGTGCATGTAATTGATGCCAGATTCCTCCAGTGCAGCCAGGAGCAGAACCAGAGTATGCACCATCAAAAAGACTGTGCTGAGGAGCTGGTAAGGCTGTGTGAACTGGAAGTCTAATGGCTGTGTCCACAGGCTTTGGCCATATTAATCAGTCAGAGGTCTTCAACATGACTGCTTTCTCTTCTGTTTAGAAAAATGGGGTCTAATTTTAAATCAGTGAAGAAGAGAGGGTGAGGCAGTGCTCAAGAGAGGCAGATACTAGCTACTTAATGACAGAGTGTCAGGTCACCAGATGTCTGTCCAACAGCTCCTCCATTCATTAAAGCACATGACATAAGCTCTCTCTAGAGGCACCAACCCACGTGTGCCTGCATGGCATATGTGTTTTATGTGGTGTGTGTGTGTGCATCCACACCCTTGATTTGAAAAACTGCTTCCAACACTAAGCTGTTATCATAAAGTGGCCAGAGATTCAGTTAGTACCCTCAACACTAGAAGATTCCTTTCTTAAGAGGGTCTTTCTGATGCTTGACAATTTTCTCAAAATATCCACTCTCCTTCTTGGGAATGATGAAACAACACAGATTGTGGAGGTGATTTATCTTCATTGTGAGAACTGGAGTTTTACAAATAATAATACCCAAGAGTTGTTGAATGGATCTTCCATACCTAAAAATGTATCAGGTGTTATACCTGATAATTTTTCATAAATTTTCCTAACAAAATTTGAATTAAGTAGTATTATAACCTCTTTTCCAAATGGGAAGCACCTTGTCTGAGGTCAGCGAGTTTCTAAATGCCAGAACTAGATTCACCCCAGAGCTGGAACAAGCCGGCCTTGTCATGACCCTGCTCAGGCAGGATTTAAAGGGCACCGAGCCTGATGGTTTCCTTATAAAGCTGTCTTTCCCACCAAGACACAGACAGCCTTTTTCCCGGAGTGGTCCGACATACCCTGTAAACAGCTCCAAGGAGAACTAATTGGTCACGTCCTTCCTGGGAAAGATGGGGGCACTGTCCCACCAGGTCTCCCTGGCCTGTTGTCTCTCCATCCACAGGTCACCAAAGAGTTAACACTTTGGCTCTATGTAACTCTAATCTGATAGGCTTCCAAGTCTCAACATGGTGAGTGATCTTGCTTTGCTTCTGACCACAAACCTTAAATGTTCTCTGGGCTGCAAGGATCCTTCTGTATCCTGGGCAACATGTTTCCCTCCTCCAAGACCTCAAAGTCACGTCTTTGCTGCTCTTCTCAGGATGTTGCCATGACCTCTCCCACTGTCTTATGCAGGCAATGCCTTTTTTAATTTCACAAATAAAACATGAGCAATCAGACCAGAACCTTATCCTCTACCCCCAAAGCTGTCAACCTGCCTGTACCTACAACCATGTGGTTGGCTCTCTTGTCGCAGTGGATAAACTTAGTGCCCCATCTGAGGCCAAGAGTCCTACCCACTTACTTGAGGACTGGGTCACACTCCCTCCCAAGTCTTCTAATCACTTTTTTTTTTCCTCCCAGTTAATGGCACCACACAGAAGCTCAAGCCAAAAATACTTCCCCAAATAAGGAAACCTTATTCCTTGTCTTGTGGTCTTCCTCAGATCCTGGGGCCTGAGGCTTCAAAACCCATCTACCCCTGATGACTTCTCAGCAGGTCCACCTCCCTCTGCAATCATACCTGCTGTGCCCCTGTGTAGATTATGAAGAAGCCTTTTGACTGTCTTTCCTGCCTCCCCTTCCCTGCAGTCTCCACTCCTCCCCAGATCCTAAGACCACCTTTCTCAGATGGAGTCAGATCCTGTCTCTCCCCTTCCTAAGCCTCTAGGGGGTTCCCACTGCATTTAGAATAAAAGCTAAACCCTTCACCAAAGCCCACGCGCCACCCTTCTCTCCTTCCTCTCTCTGCTTTGCTTGGCTAGTCCCTGAGATGTTGTGCTTGCTTCTACCCCAGGACCATAACACATGCTATATTCTCTGCCTTAAAACTTTCCCTCAGGACCTTCACACAGGTCACTCACATCATTCAGTCCCCTCAGAAGTCTCAATGTAGGGTCATCTGGGTGGCTCAGTCGGTTGAGCGTCTGGCTTTGGCTCATGTCATGATCTCACGGTTTGTGGTTTTGAACCCCGCGTCAGGCTCTGTTCTGATAGCTAGCTCAGAGCCTGGACCCTTCTTCAGATTCTGTGTCTCCCTCTCTTTCCGACCCTCCCCTGCTCGAGCTGTCTCTCTCTGTCTCTCAAAAATAAATTAAAAGAAAACATAAAAAAAAAGGAAGTCTCAGTGTAATCTTTCCTGACCACCCAAGCTCTTTCTCCTGACCCTGCTTCACTACTTCACAGCACTTACTCCCATTTGAAATTCTTTTGTTATTTACTTCTCTACTGTTTGTTTTCATCACTAGAATAAGACCTCTATAGGCAGGGACCAAATCTATCTTGTCCACCATTGTCTCTGCAATGTGCACATAGTAGGTACTCAATAAATGTTTGTTTAAATTAATTAATCTCACACCAAATCCTTGTTCTTCAACGCTACTCCACTTTTTGAGTGGGGAACCCGAGAAGAGAAACACAAATGGACATCTCCAAAGAGAAGTCCCTGTACATGGGTGGATGTCCACGTGCTTCTCTGCTCATCAGTAACAATTTTTTCAATTAAGAGACAAGGTCAAAGTAAAAAAAAAACATATATATGTTATATATAATATATATAATATACACATGTTACAAATTATATATATATATATATATATATATATAACATACATATATATTTACAACCTGCTTATCCTGAAAGTTACAAAGCTTAGAATAATTTTTTTTCTCTTTGACATACATACAGCTGATTTTGCCATGGGGTTTTGAAAGTAAGCTATTATACTGGAATTAGTTCTTTAATTTTGTTTAGTAAAAATATATTTTACACTTTTCCAACACATTTTGGATTAGAAATCCAACAAAACACATCAAAAACTTAGAATTTGATGGAAGCCATTTCTGAAGTAAGGCGGGTTTGCAAGGGGGGGCCTCCCGCTGTTGGATGTCGACCGATGTCTACCCCACTCGGTTAATTTTGCTTGAGCCCCAACCCCCAAGGCGCCTTGCTCCCTTATCCAAAAATATGCTGAGTGTACCTTGTGAAGGAACTCATAGGAATTTCTTCTTTTGTGATTATGGGAGCAAATGTTACATTTCCTGAGAAACCTGTTTTTCTTCCCCTCAAGAAAACAGGCTATTGATCCCTGCTTACAAAGAACTAACTCTTGCTTTTGCTATGCTAAAAATATTGCCTTGTGTTTGAATGCTAAAGATATCTTCCTTCCCCAGGTGATAAGCATCTAGTCACTTACATCAACCACTACTGAAAAAGATTATGCAGGAGTCTTCTACCAACCTATGTTTGGGAAAATTTTTACATACCAAAGAATTTGTCATCAGAAATCATTGTCTAAGGCAATCGCCACTTCTGTTTTGTACCCCATACATTTTTTTTCAATAAATAAAGCTGATTCTCGGGTCAGTGCAGAGATGCCTGCCTGGTGATCAGAAAGAAGCCGAGGCTCTCTTGCTCCCTTTAGCTGACACCATCCATCCTGCAGGGAGCCCTGGGCCTGCTGGAGCAGGGACCCGAAGGTAAGCCCTTTTCCTTTCTCCTTTCTCCTTCGAGTTTTTTTGGGACAGTTAGGACTCCACCGTGGGGTGCTGCAGACCCCCTTGGAGAGGTAGGCAGGGTTAGAGTGGTGGATAGGTCAAAACTTGAGAAGCTTTGAGCCATAAAATATCTAAAGAAAGAGGACTCTTTATAGACGTTAATAAAAGTGTAGATCCTAAGAAACTATGGGCCATAAAGAGTCTAAAGAAAGAACTCTTTATAGATGATATTCATCACCTGCTTTCGAAGAAGGGGGTCAAGGTATGACCCCCACAAGTTGCACTTTTTTTATGTTTCATACAAAAGAGATGTCTGTTTGGCCGTGGAGCCAGGTATGACCTTCAGGTGCCCAGATAACAAGAAACCATGCACTACCTCAATACCCCCCATCCGGAGACCTTCAAGGGAACAATCCATCAAACCTTTCTGCCCTAAACAATGGACTCGTCCTCCCTGGAACAAGAAACAGCTACGAACAAATCACCTTACATAAACATGTCAATACTTCAATACTTCATACCCCCTTCTCTCTCCCCCCACCCCAGCCAACGACATAAAAACGCACTACCCCACTCCCGGGCATGACTTCTCTGGACCCTCTCCATTTGGACCAGTGAACCTCGCCCAGGAGTGCTCCCAATAAAGGCCTTTTTACTTCCATATCTGGCCTTGGTTTCTGGATCGTGTTCACTACATTACAATGCCCATGGTTCCCAGAGGAAGGAAATATTAGTGTAGAGACTTGGAGTAAGGTAGGAGATGAGATCAAACAATACTTTAAGCTTAAGGAGCCACAGAAAGTTCCCATTGATGCCCTTTACTATGTAACTTCATACGGGAAGCTTTGGACCCCCAGTTAGAGGTAGATAAATTGGCTAAAACCAAGAAAGATTTAACTTTATCTGTCCCTCCCAAAAAGTAATATTCCTAGCAACATAGAAGAAAAAGACAGGAAAAAGCCCCCCCAAAGGATAAGAAAAATGCAGAAACAACTGATGACTATAGCAAGGAAAATTGGGGTTTCCCCATACAAGCCAAAGAAACTTCACTTAAACAAATAGACCACCTCCTCCCCCTCTGTTATCCAATTCAAATAGATTATAGGCTGCCATTAGAGAGGCCGAAAGAGATGGTAATACTGATTTTGGTCAGTGTTTCCCAGGAGTCGTTGAAGGGGAATTTCATGAGTAAGCCAGGCAGAGAAGGACAGAAACCATATGTTTGCACTCATAGGTCTAGCAGGAAAACAAGAGAGACCTAATGGAGAACCAGGGGGAACGGAGGAGGGAGAGAGAGTTGGGGAGAGAGAGGGATGCAGAACTTGAGAGACTATTGAATGCTGAGAATGAACTGAGGGTTGGGGGGGAGGGGGGAGGGGGGAAGAC
>NC_043701.1:55433-58409 GCF_006229205.1 Suricata suricatta
CATATGTTTGCACTCATAGGTCTAGCAGGAAAACAAGAGAGACCTAATGGAGAACCAGGGGGAACGGAGGAGGGAGAGAGAGTTGGGGAGAGAGAGGGATGCAGAACTTGAGAGACTATTGAATGCTGAGAATGAACTGAGGGTTGGGGGGGAGGGGGGAGGGGGGAAGACAGGTGGTGGTGATGGTGGAGGGCACTTGGGAAGAGCACTGGGTGTTGTATGGAAAGCAATTTGACAATAAAATATTATGGGGGAAAAAAAAAAGAAATCTCATGGGAACCGCTTCCTTACAAGATTTTAAAGGAGTCAAAAACTGCTTGCAGCGAATATAGGCCTTTCATCCCTCATACTATCACATTGCTAGATGCTCTAACATCAGGTTGGATGACCTCTTATGGCTGGACACAGGTGGCCAAGGCCTGCTTGTCAGGAGGAAATTACTTACTATGGAGGGCAGAATATGAGGATCTAGCTGAGAGGCAGGTGGCGACCAACAAGAGAACTAACCGAAGGGATATTACACTAGATAAATTATTGGGTGAAGGTGATCATGACACAGCACAACGACAGATATACTTGGATAAAGAAACCCTACCCCAGGTAACTATCTGCGCTGTCTATGCTTGGGGAGCCCTCCCCACCTCGACTGAAAAGGCCACCACCTGAGGGGAGGTTAAACACAAATCTGATGAAAACTATGAGGATTTCTTATCCTGTCTCATATGAGCAGTAAAACGGGTTATTGTTAATGATGAAGCAGCAGATATACTTAAACTGGCTTTTGAGAATGCTAAGTCTACCTGTCAGTCTCTGTTAAGACCAATAAGAACTGGCACTTTAAGTGACTATATAAAACAGTGTGATGGTGTTAGTCCTGCCTTCATTCAAGGGGTAATCATGGCTGCTGCTCTGTGGAGAGAGACGTATCCCCAATATATAAAGACCTTAGGCCGACAGAAGGAAGCAATACTCGAAAAAGTCCACAGAATACATTATGTCATACTTGTGGACAGCCAGGACATTTCAGCAGATATTGTCCTTTAAAGGGTGGCCAAATGCGTCCACCTCAAACTCTATCCCCTACTCAGTCTCTGAGAAAAATCACTAATATTCCAAAAACCATTTGCCTTGGCTGCCAGAAAGGTTTTCACTGGGCCAGAGATTGCAAATCTAAGTTTCAAAATATGGTCAGGCTCTTGCTCTCCTGCCAAGGGAGCTCCTAATGTTAATATCTAGGACCAGGGAAATGAGCAAGGGGGCCAGCCCCAGGCCCCGACAATAATTGGGGCCAGCAGCCCAAATCCATTCACCATTTCATTCGATCGCAGACCTCAGAGCAAAGCTCAGTAGCGCAGGATTGGACCTGCCTTCTGCCACCAGCACAACATTAACACCGATTCACCCCCCAGTTGCTGGAACAATGGCCCCCAACCACTGAAAAACTAGCAGCAGCGAGACAACTCCTAGAACAACAGCTTGAGGAAGGGCGTATCCGAGCCTTCCAGTAGTCCTTGGAACACCCCCATTTTTGTCATTAGGAAAAAATCAGGTAAATGGAGGTTATTACAAGATTTAAGAGCAATAAACACTACGACGGAGAGCATGGCCTCCCATCCCCCGTGGCGGTGCCAAAATGTTTTAAAAGTAGCTGTGATTGATTTGCAAGATTGTTTCTTCAACATTCCTGTTTATCATGAAGATTGCCAGAGGTTTGCCTTTAGTTTGCCCTCCGAGAATTTCCAACAGCCTTTTCAAAGGTATCAATGGAAGGTCTTACCACAGGGAATGAAAAACAGCCCTATGCTTTGTCAAAAGTTTGTAAGTCTAGCCTTAGAACCAGTCAGGCAAGCTTACAATGACCTCTATCTTATTCATTATATGGATGACATATTTTGCTCACCCTGGTGAAGCAATGTTACAAGAAAGCCTAATAAAAACTGTGGTTCCTTACCACAATTTGGTCTAAAAATAGCTCCAGATAAGGATCAAGTGGAGCAACCCTTCAAAGACCTGGGCAGAATACTTAATCCTCAAACAGTAACATCAGCCTTTGCAATTAAGAAAAGACCATTTAGTCACCCTTAATGACTTTCAAAAACTTTGAGGGGATAGTAATTGGATTCGACCCTCCCTAAAACTTACCACTTCAGATTTAAAGCCTCTTTTTGATATTCTTCAAGGAGATCCTAATCCAAAATCCCCGCAGAATCTTACTGAGGAAGCCAAAAAGGCCTTATGTAGGTTGAAGAGGCCATAACAATCAAACTTTAATCAGGGTGGACCCTCAAAATCCTTGGTCCTTAAAGTAAGAGTTACCTTGAGATGGCGACTGTAATGCCCAAGATTTTAATATCACCCCAAAACCAGAAACCGCCAGGGGGACCGAGGCACGCATGTAAAAGCAAAGGGCAGTTTTATTACGGCTTAGGCTCGCCGGGCCTAAGTTCGGTCTCACAGCCTTCACCAATGCAGTGGATCCGTGCTGAGAGCCCCGAGCAAGGGCTGAGTAGGGTTTTTATGGGGTTTGGGAAGGGGGAGTTACAAGAAATCGTGACATATGTACCGTGACCCAATCATAATGGTACAGCAGTATTGGCAGCAGCTCTAACCATACACACTGTTCAGAGCGTTCGTTACTTTTGGCGGGACCCAATTACAACATTTAGGGTATCTTTGAAATTAACCCATTACAGAGCGAGTTCAGGGTCTTGTTTGGTGACTATCGGGTTAACTTTAACATTAGGTCACAGGGTCCTATCTAAAGTTCCCATCTGCAGGTCTCACCCTTAGGAATGTGGGGAGAGGTAGCTGGCCTTTCCTGATTGGATACCGCAAAGTGGTCCCTTCTCTAGGCAATGTGTAACTGCCTAATGGTTCTGGATCGACTGACCTTAGGCCTTCTAGTTTAGAGGGGAAACAAAGCCTGTCATGGTGTCTGTTTGGTTCAGCCTTACATTCCCCCCTTTGACTTGTAAC
>NC_043701.1:58509-67746 GCF_006229205.1 Suricata suricatta
TGGGGAGAGGTAGCTGGCCTTTCCTGATTGGATACCGCAAAGTGGTCCCTTCTCTAGGCAATGTGTAACTGCCTAATGGTTCTGGATCGACTGACCTTAGGCCTTCTAGTTTAGAGGGGAAACAAAGCCTGTCATGGTGTCTGTTTGGTTCAGCCTTACATTCCCCCCTTTGACTTGTAACTGACCCAATCCTGGGTCAGTTGAGTTACCATTGTCTTAGTTTAAGGCTTGATAATGAGCTCTTAAGACCATTAACTGAATAACATTTACATGCTCTTTGACAAACACTATGATCTTATTAATGATATAAGAGCCCAATGTTAAAGTACACCAATTTTGGTTTTGGCTCCTAGTTCTTGTCCTCTCTTGTGGTGGCTGCGAATCACAGCTAGACTATCCTGTACAATTCCTGAGCTACTGGCATAGAAGTAACATTGTTCCCCTAAAGCCTGGCATAGCCCTCCTTGGTGTAAGGGGAATTTCTTACCCTGCAAAGGGCATAGGGGAGGAGAACTACCCATTTCTGCCAGTCTCCATGGTTAATTTGGTAAGGGTCTCTTTTAGGATTTCTAATATCTGGTGCTGTCTGATTCACAAAAGGAAGAACGACAGCCAATTTGTTTCTTCATTTCTCAGGATCCTTGGGCGTATAAGTGCAATACGCCTCCATGGTTCTTTCTACATTACTAACCTTAGCCAAATGGTGGGCCGTCTAGCAGCCACTTGAGGACCCCCCATTAGAGGCTGGCAGTAGAGATGTAAGCTCTCCTTACCTTTTGCCTTGTTGAAATCCCATGCCCAGATCAGAGGCAATTAATACCAACAGAACATCTTATCTATCCGAGGAAGGTTAGCACAATCAGGAACTTTTGTTGTTTCCTCAGCTTTCTGGGGTCACGTTTGCCAGTCCAATGGCAAAAAGACAGGACAGTTTATTTTACTGGACTGATGATTCCTCAGGCTTCTGCCGTGCCAGACCAGCCAGCTTCCGGAGTGTGGCTGGAGCAGGGCTGGAGCCTACCATGGAATTCCAGCCTCCCCTCACCCGCCAAAGCAAACAACCAATCCCACCCTGCCACGGTCCAAAAATGCCCTTACTTCGCTATCGCCCCCCCGAGTTCAAACCCGGAACTCTTGCACCCATAAAACATCTTGCCCTCCTGTACCAGGGGCGACTTCCCTGGCCCATCCTGTCCGGACCAGGGAACCTCACCCGACACTGCTCCCACTAAAGGCCTTCTACATTTATCTCTGACTCTGTAATAAAGGGTGCTCTGTTCTCTTTTCCCAGTCTCTTGACATTGTAACATTTTACTCCGCCGATTCTAACCTTAAACTTAGTTCTTTTGCCCACTAAACACACCCCTACTGGATGTCTTTGGCAGGATGGGCCCTTAGAATGGATTCATCTTCCAGCAAGAATTCCCACATATACTGGATTTTTCAGAATCCACCCAGTGTTATAACACAAAGTGCCCATGCCTAAAATATTGTACCAAGGGGTGATGCTCCAAGGCAATAGGTTCCTGAGACTATGTTTACAATGCCCAGCCTCATTTCTGGGTGTAGTTGAAATAAATCTTAACTATTTATTCTTAATTTTTATGTGCTTTAAAGTATTGCTATGAGTTGTTTCAGGGAAAATGACAGACCTATAGTTATTATGCAATAAGAATTTATTTGCTTAACATTGACAGTGTGTTTCTTTACGTAAGTGAATTTTCCCAGACATTAAAGCATCTTTTTATTCATTGTATACATGCAAGCCTTTTTAATCAGAGAATACTGACCACATTTTGGACCTTCCTTTATGACTCATGTTGTAATGAATATTCGATGCTGTACTGAACCAACAACTTTCCTGGATCTCAAAGACGGGATTGAAATTACCCAGGGGAGGGGTGTTGTCCATGCAGGGACCATATTAGGAGTTAAAGCGGCTTATGTGCCCATTCTCTGAATGCAATTTGTTATTTGCCTGTTTTTCTTCCTCCTTGCTGCTGCTAGGGATTAGTATTGAAATAAAAGGATAATAGACTTGAATTCTAAATGTGACACTATTTTCACATTCAAGTTGTGTAACATCTTTGGGCCTCGATTTCCTTATTTGTATGACAAATCTACAAGGTTTCCAGCTCTCCATCATTAAATGTAACAGGTGGTGCTTTCATACACTGCACATCAACACACCTCAACTCTGCTCATGTGTTACCTGAGCAGTGACTGTTTTGGACTCACTTAACAGCCACAGTCTTAGAGGAAAGGAGAAAGATGTGATATGAGAAATTTAACTGTGTTTGACTCTTCAAGCTGGTATAACAGAATACCACAGACTGAGCGGCTAACACAACAAACATTTATTTCTCATAGTTCTGAAGGATGGGGGTCCAAGATAAAGATGTTGGCAGACTGGACGTTTGGTAAGACCCAGTTCCTGGTTCCTAGATGGCCTTCTTCTGACTGTGCCTTCACATGCTGCAGGGAGCAAGGGCCCTCTCTGCAGCCTCTTTTATAAAGGCACTAATACCATTCATAAGGTCTCCACCCTCATGACCTAATCTTCCAAACCCTCGCCTTCAAATACCATCAACTTGGGACTCGGGTTCTACATATGGATTTGGGGGGAACACAAACATGCAGTGGGTCATTGACATGACCCTCCAGCCCCTTTCTCCCCATCCAAACCTCAGCCCTCCGTACTGGAAGTCGTGATGACCCAGAACCACATCATGTAGGTCCCTGTGGGCAGTGGCATCCCTGACAAGTGGGCCTCCATCACTCCCTTCTGCCCCAACTCATGAAGCCAGACTCCAGAAACCTCATATGTGGGCTATGGCTATGGAAATAAATAAAGGAAACCTCATTAAAAATGGAGAAAGGAAGCCATTAAGAGGGAGCTGTCATGCACTGGCATATCTTATATTACTCTTCTTCCCCAGCAGGAGGAAAGAAGGATTTTCTTCACCCAGAAACAGGCCAGTCCACGAGAGCTCAGGGGAACATTCTTTCTCACCTACCTCCTTTCCCCTGTAAAGGTAAGCCTATTTCTTCAGTTCTCTGGATTTGCCTATGGTTTGCCACAATTTGCTTGTCCTGAGCTGCAATACCTTTACTATTCCCAAATAGACTAATTTTGCTGGTAAAATAACTGGCTCTTCTGTTTTTTTAAGGTCAATGTGATGCATTGAGGATCAATGCAATCTTTCTTAGTTCTGCAAGTGCTGCAATATGAGAAGAAAAATCTCCATTCATCCCATTGAGGTGTTTAGGAGAGGAGGAGGCTTAAAATTCAAGTTTGGATAACCTTCCAGGGCCATGGGAAGAGGAGCACAGGTGCTCACGGTTCACTGTTGCTCTTCACCATGTCAGAGAATGTTCAGTGTCAGTGGACAGTTATTTAAATTTTTTATCCAGGTTCCTGTTGCATTCCTAGAACTTCATAGATGCTTGTATAAACTCACTGAAAGCTTGTTGTGATTTGCTGTAAAGCCCCAATGATGATGGTGGTGATGGTGGTACTAGCAAAAGCCACTTAGTTTCCTGGGGGCTGCTTTAACAAATTATGGCCAACTCGGTGGGTTAAAGGAGCACTTTAGCTCTGTCACAGTCCTAAGAGCAGAGTCCAAGCTCAATGTGTTCCCTCCAAGTCACGTTCCCTCCAAAGCCTCCAGGGGAAACCTTCCTTGGCCATGGCAGTATAACTTCACTCTGACTGCGTCTTCAGGTAGCCCCTCCTCCCCATGTGTATCTGTGTGCTGGCCTCTTCTTCTAAGGACAGCAGTAATTGAATCAAGGACGTCCCTAACCCAATATGGCTTCATTTCAACTTACATCCTAGTTGTGTCTGCAAGGAGCCTATTTTCAAATAAGGTCACATTCACAGATTCCATGTGGATCTGAATGTTGGGAGGACACTATTCAATACAGTATACTAATAAATAAATATAAGAAATAATGGATGATATTATATCAGCTCTCACATATCCTGCTGTTGATTTAAAGAATTCAGGTGAAGTCATGCCTACCATAAATATCTGGTCTTCTACTCACCGTTTTCCTAAAAACATGATTTTATATGGTAAGATATTTATTTATTTGCAATAAGGCATTGAGTGCTGATAAAATGCCAACTTAGCTAACTTTTTAATGTAATTGTAGGTGAGACTCTTTGCATTGACACAGTCACTGCAGCAAAGTTTAGGAGGGAAAGAGCTTAGTTAGTATGTTCACTGAGAGGGAAAACCTGGAGGGAGGCTGGGGGAGCTTAGATCCTGGGGAAACAGAGACTAAAGGGGATATAGTAAACTCCAAAGGAAAACATCACCAATTTTAGAGTTTTGCTTAAGGTGGGCCAATGAGAAGAGTATATAAAATGACCCAAATAGAAGAGGTTAGAGATCCAGCACCCACACTTTGTCAAACTCTCAAAAGGTGTAGAAAATCTGTCATTCCCAAAATGAGCACATTTTCTCAAAGAACTGGGGTAGCAGAGAGTCTGAGGGGACTGGAGGGTTCGTTCACTCAGCTAGTGCTGCTGAACGCTTCCTCTGTGCTCCCCATTTCCACTGCTATGAGGGGCACAAGGCCCTGATGACATTGGGACAACATGGTGGTCACAGGAACCACTTACTGGGAATTAAGTGCTCAACACTGTACTGGGCACCTTATACACATTAATTATCTCATTTACTTTAGTCCCCACAACTACATTATGAAGTTGATTCCATTATTATTTCACTATTTTATAGATAAGAAAGCTGAGGCTTAAATCAGAGTGATTTGTCTAAAATTAGTTTCTTTTTAAAAAATTTTTAATGTTTATTTTTGATACAGAGAGAGACAGAATGAGAACAAGGGAGAGGCAGAGAGAGAGAGAGAGAGAGAGAGAGAGAGAGAGAGAGGGAGACACAGAATCTGAAACAGGCTCCAGGCTCTGAGCTGTCAGCACAGAACCTGATACAGGGCTCGAACCCATGAACTGTGAGATCATGACCTGAGCCGAAGTTGGATGTGTAACTGACTGAGTGACCCAGGTGTCCCTGTCTAAAATTAGTTTCTAGTAACAGAGCTAGAATCCAGGTCTGTCCTTCTCTGAAACTTAATGATCTTATGCATAGAGGATCAGAGAAAATTGAAATACTCTATAATGAGAGATCCTTTATAACTCTATTGTTTTCTTCTGACTTACTGGAGGTCTTATGATTGAAATATTAGGACTGTCTTGACCTCCTTGCAAATTACCAACTGGTTAGATAAAGGTCAGATGCCAGATGGTCCCAAGGTCCCTCTGACTCTGTAATATTGTGAAATACTCTAAATAACAGATATCTTTCCATCTCTTACTCCAAAAGGGAAAAAAGAAGTCTTCATGTTATGTTCAAAGAATTGATTCCTGATAGCATGGGCTATTTTCTCCCAACTGACTTAACTTTTGATGGATATATACAAAAAATTATATATAACCCAAACCAGGAGTTCAGCCACAAATAATGATATCCTACATTTTAATAGCATGTACATATTTTGAAATGTATTGTAGTAAACATGAGAGCATCCCATTTCCTAAACTCTAAGTGGTATAAATAAAAACTTGTGACATTATCAGAAACTTTTGGAACTCAATGACACTATCCCACTCCATAAAACCACATACTATTCCAGGAACTGTAGGGGTAACTGATAATACAGTAAGGGTAGCTCCTTCCCTCAAATAGCTTATGATTTTATTGATGAATACATTAGAAGAAAACAAGAAAGCATTAATTAACAAATGAGCACCATGGTAATGTCTGTGGGGATTGTCTAGGGCTGAGCTCTCCCCGAAGCACAACCTGAGAGACTGTTGCTTGGAAGCAAGATACTTGGGATAGTTCCTTAAGAAGCCTCCATAGGGGAATGGCAAAGTGAAAAGTAGAAGGGAAAATAGAGGATAAAAGGAAAAAATGAAACTAATAAGGGAAAAAAGAAAAAAGGAAATAAAATAAACTACTCTGTGTTCAACTGGGACTCAAGCTTCCAAGGGGGGGGGTACTTTGGGAGATGGTATGGAGCCTGTTCCCAAGGACTCCAGATGAGGTGCTGAGGCTGGAACATTTGCCCACCAGCTCATGTCACCATTGGTGTAGGGTTGCTTCCAGGATTTCTGAAATGCTCCTAGGATTGTCAGGTGGACTCCAGAAGCCAAACAAAGGCTATGGGGGCAAAGACCCACAATAAAGAAATCTATTAGTGTTCATTAGCCCATTTCCAAATATTTCTACCCAGGAAAACTTTTTCCTCATATAACCCACTAACATCTTAAAGAATTCAGGGGTGGGAAATGCTGGACTAGAGATATCTCAGTGTTCCAGATCTATAGTTACACAGGTCTCTAATTGTAAACCCCAAAGCTAAAGAATGAAAAAGGAGGTGGGGGCGAATTAGTGTCAATATAATCGGAAGAGTACATGACATCCTGGGGTGAGCTGATGCCCCATTTCATGTTGACCGGGCTGCAGGATAGATTGAAAAGATCTGAGGAAAAGACAAAACACATATTTCTTTTTAGTACCTTTACTTTTTCCCTTAAAAATTTTAAGGAAAACGGATGGGAGCCATTTCTGAAGTAAGACAGGTTTGCAAGGTCTCTCACCATCAGATGGCAACCAGCAGCTCCACCCTCTCAACTCCCACTCAATGTCTGCTTGAGCACTGACCCCCAAGGTGCCTGCTAAAAATATGTGAATTGTACCTTATAAAAAAATTGTTATAGGAGTTTCTTCTTTTGTGATTATAGGAGCAAATGTTACATTTCCTGAGAAAACCTTTTTTTCTTCCCCTTGAAAACAAGCTAATTGACCCCTGTTCACAAAAGAACTAACTTTTGCCTTTGCTATGCTAAAAAACATCGCCTTGTATTTGAATGCTAAAGATCCCTTCCTTCCCCATATGATAAACATCTACTTCAATCTCTATTGATAAAGTTTGTGCATGAATCTTTTACCAATCTATGTTCTGGGAAATTTTTATATACTAAAGAATTTGTCATCAGAAATTATTATTTAAGGCAATTGCCACTTCTGTTTTGACCCCCATACATTATTTCAATAAATAAAGCTGACTTTCAGGTCAGTGCAGAGATGCCTGCCTGGTGATCAGAAGGAAGCCAAGGCTCTCTCTTTCCCTTTCACTGACACCGTCTATCCTTCAGGGAGCCCTGGACCTGCTGGAGCTGGACTACAGCAGAAAACCAAAAGGATTTCTGTACAGTCAATACCTCATCTATTGAGGTAAAAATAAGTGGCAGTGGCTCCTACGGAGGGCCACGTGCTGTGCAAGGGCACAGCACTCTATAAGGAAGATGTAGCAGAGAGACTCTCAGTGGCCCCCTCTGTGCCCACTGTGTAGTTTCCCCTGTGTAATCCTCTTCTCCTGAATGGAAGCAAGACTTGGGACATGCTTCTAGTGCACAGAATACAGCAAAGGTGATGGGCTGCCCTGCTCTGGCTATGAGGAAATGGCCATGCGGAGAAGCCCTATGTGGCAGGGAACTAAGGCTAACAACCATAAGAAACTGAGGCCCTGAGCCTGACAGGTCCCAAGGAACTGAATCTGACTAATAATCCCGTGAATTAGGAAGCAGATCCTTCTCCAGTCAAGCTTTCAGCCCTGGCCAACACTTGATCACAGCGTCATGAGAGACCCTGAAGCTTAGGATCCAGGCAAGTCACACAGAAACTCCTGTGAGACAATAAATATAAGTTGTTTTAAACTCATGAGTTTTTGCAAAGTTGTTACACAGCAGTAAATAACTAATACTAAGGGAATAATCCATTTTGGGGAGAAAAGCATCACTACTTGGATTCAGGGTACCTGAAATAATTTACCAAAAATAGTGTTTGCTGAAAGAAAGGAAACATTCTCCTTTAATGGCCCTATTTGTATCCAACATGAGGAACACCATGATCACACAATGTTTGGTTGAACTAGGAACTCTGTCCGGACTAGGTTTGCTTGAGACAAAGCCATCTAAAGCTGGCTCAGATAAACTTTGAATGAAACCAAAATAAAATCTTTTTCAACTGTAGATACTCCCTTGAAAAATCATTAAACACACCTTTTGCACAGATAGACTCTCCTTCCCCAGTCTTCTCCCATTTCCTTTTCTTTCCCCTAAGTGGGGGATATGGGTAATATAGAATTTGATATTCTGGTGATTGTTGGGTTTTGTAGTCTGTTTCTTCACCACAGTCTCAAAACCACTATCTAAACAGGGTTGTTTAGAGGCGCCTGGGTGGCTCAGACAGTAAGCCTTTGACTTCAGCTCAGGTCAGATCTCACGTTCATGAGTTTGAGCCCAGCATCAGGCTCTGGGCTGACAGCTAGCTCAGAGTCTGGAGCCTGCTTCTGGTTCTGTGTCTCCTTCTCTCTCTTCCCCTCCCCCTATCATGCTCTGTCTCTGTATCAAAAATAAATAAAACATTAAAATTTTTTTATTTTATTTTTTTTAGTTTTTTGTTGTTTTTTTAAAATTTATTTTTCTTAGTAGTTAATTGTCAAATTGGTTTCCATATAACACCCAGTGCTTCTCCCCACAAGTGCCCCCCACCATGACCATCACCCCCTCCCCTCCCTCCCCTCCCCCCTCAGTCCACGGTTCTTTTTCAATATTCAGTAGTCTCCCTTGATCTGAGTCCCCCACTCTCCCTAGCTCTCTTTCCCCCTTCCTCTCCCCATGGTCCCCTGCCAGATCTCTCCTGTTAGACCTATGAATGCAAACATATGGTATCTATCCTTCTCTGCCTGACTTATTTTGCTTAGCATGACACCCTCGAGGTCCATCCACTATCCTACAAATGGCCATATTTCATTCTTCCTCATTGCGATATAGTACTCCATTGCATCTTCTTGATCCACTCATCAGTTGATGGACATTTAGACTCTTTCCATGATTTGGCTATTGTAGAAAGTGCCGCTAT
The DNA here is from genome assembly GCF_006229205.1 of Suricata suricatta. NCBI lineage: Eukaryota > Metazoa > Chordata > Mammalia > Carnivora > Herpestidae > Suricata > Suricata suricatta. The sequence goes on from NC_043701.1 coordinate 67,467, forward strand.
GAACATTGGGGTACATGTGCTCCTAAGCATCAGCACTTCTGTATCCCCCGGGTAAATCCCTAGCAGTGCTATTGCTGGGTCATAGGGGAGTTCTATCAATAGTTTTTTGAGGAGCCTCCACACTGTTTTCCAGAGCGGCTGCACCAGTTTACATTCCCACCAACAGTGTAGGAGGGTGCCCGTTTCTCCACATCCTCGCCAGCATCTATAGTCTCTTGATTTGTTCATTTTAGCCACTCTGACTGGTGTGAGGTGGTATCTCAGTGTGGTTTTGATTTGA
>NC_043701.1:67846-90557 GCF_006229205.1 Suricata suricatta
GGGGGGGGGGGGGGGGGGGGGGGGGGGGGGGGGGGGGGGGGGGGGGGGGAACAAGGCCGCTGACCCAGGTCAGTTGCTAGGAAACAGGGTCAAGGGATTAAGACTGGAGTAAAAGGGGAACCAGACCAAAGGGTTCCAGCACAGCGCCTGAGGGGCTGAAGCTACCCTGCCTGCAGGCGGTTGATCTTTGATCTTCTGGCTTCTCCTTGGACTGGGACGGGCGCTCCCCTGCCTATTTTTGCAACTCCCCTCAGGGAGTGACAAATCCAGCTAGCAAATGGCCAAGCAGCTGAGATCTTTGCTGCTCTCCACACTGTTGAATTCGATTTGGTAGTGTCTTGTTGAGTATTTTTGCATCTGTATTCATTAAGGATATTGGCCTGTAGTTCTCTTTTTTCGTTGGGCCTCCGCCTGGCTTAGGAATCAGAGTGATATGTGCTTTGTAGAATGAGCCCGGTAGTCCTCCTTCCATTTCTATTTTTTAGAATAGCTTGAGAAGGATCGGCGTTAACTCTGCTTTAAACGTCTGGTAGAATTCCCTTGGGAATCCATCTGGCCCTGGGCTTTTATTCGTTGGGAGATTTTTGATAACTGATCTGATTTCTTCACTGGTTATGGGTCTGTTCAGATTTTCCAGATTTTCTCTCTCTTCCCGTTTGAATTTTGGTAGTGTATGTGTGTTTAGAAATTTGTCCATTTCTTCTAGACTGTCCAGTTTGTTGGCATATAATTTTTCATAGTAATCTCTGATGACTGCTTGTATTTCTGAGGGATCTGTTGTAATAGATCCATTTCCCTTCATGATTTTGTCTATTTGCATGTTCTCTCTTATCTTTCTGAGGAGCCTAGCTAGAGGTTTATCAATTTTGTTTATTTTTTCAAAAAACCAACTCTTGGTTTCATTGATCTGTTCAATTGTTTTTGTGGATTCTATCTTGTTTAATTCTGCTCTGATCTTTATTATTTCTTTTCTTTTGCTGGGCTTGGGGTGTTCTTGCTGCTCCCTTTCTAGTTTGCTTAGGTGCTCTGTTAGGTTTTGAGTTTGTGCTTTTTCTGATTTGTTGAGGTAGGCCTGTATTGCAATGAACTTTCCTTTTAAACTGCCTTTGCTGTGTCCCAGAGAGTTTGAATTGCTGTATTCTCATTTTCATTTGTCTCCATATATTTTTAAATTTCCTCTCTAATAAAAAAAATTTAAACAGTGTTGTTTCTTGTTGAGCTTAAACTTTGTGTTCAAGGCTGAGAAAGAACTGTTCATAATTGTTATTTTTTAAGGCACTTAGCAGTTGCTCTCCTGGGTCAGGGCTATCCTTTAAGGAGACTAGAGCCCAGGACTAAGATAAAGCATCAACTAGAACTTATTTAAATAACTTTAACCCCAAATATATTCCTGTAAGGAGCAGTGAAGACAATTGGCAGTTTTTAAGTAATACAAAGTCTTTCTCAAAATATGCATTTTGTTTTTGGTTTCTTTCTACAAGATTTAAGAAGATATATAAATCTTTCCTTTTAATATAATAGAGTAAAATAATAATTTTATTAAATATTAACAAATTTCCTTAATTTATATGGATCCACATAGCTGCAAAGAACAAAACTGTAATCTTATTAACCAAAATAATCTCTTTTATCACTACTGCTACTCATTTGTGTGCCAATGAAATAAGACTCAACATTCAGAGATACCATAAAGTATATCTTGGGAAACATTTATCATGACCGTGTTTCATGCATTTTGTGATTTAAAAATTTGTAATATTCTTTTCATAGACTAACTGCTGTGCCCTCTCCCAGAGCTGAGAAAAGAGTGAACAGTTTTCTAAAGTGAAAAAAAAATGGCAAAACCTTGTAAAACAAAGCAGCAGTAAAATCAGAGAGTAGTCACCGTGGTCCCCTGAGCAAACCTTCTATGTGACCATGAAAATTTAACAAGGCAAATTAGAGGAGCCATTTTCACTCAGCAAAGGATATGTTGTTACTTTAAAAAATTATCTTTAAATAATAAATTGCCTAATATGGACAATGTAACTCAATTCATAAAATGTCTATTTATATACTGCTTTTCAAAAGCACACTAAGAAATAAGCTAAGGAACAAATGATCTGCATTTAAATAACTAAATAATACTCAAACTACAATTGTCCTTGATGATTATGCATCATTCTTATTTAGTTTAATAGGGCTTACATAAATGTCCATCACCTGATGGATGGATCAAGAAGATGTGGTATATGTATACACTGGAGTACTACATGGCAATGAGGACGAATGAAATCTGGCCATTTGTAGCAAAGTGGATGGACCTTGAGGGTGTCATGCTGAGTGAAATAAGTCAGGCGGAGAAAGACAGATACCGTATGTTTGTACCCATAGGTCTAACAGGAGAACAGGAGAAACCTAACAGAGGACCATAGGGAGAGGAAGGGGGAAAGAGAGCTGGGGAGAGTGAGGGACACAAATCATGAAAGATTATTGAATACTGAAAACCATGGACTGAAGGGGGAGGGGGAGGGAGGGAACGGGGTGATGGTCATGGTGGGGGGCACTTGTGGGGAGAAGTGCTGGTGTTACATGGAAACCAATTTGAAAATAAACTATTAAAAAATTTAATAGGGCTTACAGATAATTTTGTGTTAAGGAATACTTCAAATCAGTCACTTAAGAGTCGATCTAGAGTTTTCTTTTTTTTTTTAACTTTAAAATGTTTTTATTCATTTTTGAGAGACAGAGAAAGTCAGAGCAGGAGGAAAGTCCTAGGAGGAGAGGAGCCGAGAGTGAGGGAGACACAGAATTCAAAGCAGGTTCCAGGCTGGAGCCTGTCAGCACAGAGCCTGACGTGGGGCTCAAACTCACAGACCATGAGATCATGACCTGTGCTCAACAGACTAAACCACCCAGGCACCCCGAGTGTGCTTATTTTTTAATGGAAAGCATGATTTTCTCTGGTTTTGTGTTAACTTCCATTTTGATTTAATAAATGTGCTTAAATCCTTGGGGGAAAGTATGGTACGTCAAAGAGGACACTTAACTGAATCCCAGTTAGCAGTTATTAGTGACACCTTGCAGGAAGCTGGGTCCTCTGAACTCGTAAGTAGAGGAAACATCTCCTTGTGAGGCAAGGTGGGTTTGCAAGGCCTCCCACCATCAGATGGCGACCGGCATCTTCACCCACTCAACACCCTCTCAATTTCTGCTTGAGTACCCACCCCCAAGGCGCCTGACTGACTGATATCAGGAGTGACTTGCCTTCTTATGCTAAACATGCGTGAATTGTACCTTGTGAAAAAACTTGTTATAGGAGTTATATCATGAGTGTTCATCAAATAGTGTTGGTTCCTGATGCTGAGAAATGGAGAATTTGGTGGTTCTCAGAGTGTGAATTCATATTGTTGAAGAATATAAGGACTCTATATAGAGATGTGCCTTTGGATATAACTTTGGTTTAAGTGCAGACCCTCCACACCAAAGACCAATTTAGAGTAGTGGTGCAAGAAAGTGACTTGGGTGACTAAATATTAATTTCAATTGGTATACAGTAATCGATCAATAAAAGACTGTATTGTCTGAGGATAAAACTCTGTGGAAATGCAAATAAGAATTCAAAAGGAATGAGGTTTCATGTGAACTTTCCAGCTGTTAAAGTGGAACTTGTTCATGTGTTTTAAGTGGATGATGGATATAACACTGCTAGTGCATTTAGAGTTCACTGGCAACATCTAAAAGAGTAGTGTACCTTCAGCGTTTGAAATGTCAGTGTTTACAAAGTTGGAAAATATATCCTGTGTGAGCAGTTATAATAGATTTTTGCTGTCAGTTTAAAACTATGAAAGAGAGTGCATGAATATTAGATATTTTTCTTCTGGTATAAACAAGCACAATGTTTGAAGCTTGCTCGTTTATGTGTGATTTAAAGTGTGTTGTTACAATAAACATCCTGGAGTGACATCATCAAAGATGGTAGAATAAGGTCCTCCAAAAATCCTCTTTTACGTAAAGGAAACAAACATTGGCACAAACTGTGGAATCATCAGAGGACTGAAAAATAACCAAAGGCTTGAAAATATCTGGAAAGCTGTCAATGAATAAGTGGCTGAATCTCAACAGGCTCTGTGGTATTTTATTCATCCCAATCCAGCTACATGGTAGCCTCAAAAACCAACAACCTGCATTCACAATGAGAACCAGCAACCTTCAACCCACTAGAGCCAAGGGACAGAGCTGGAGCTGGATCAGAGTCTCTAGCGAGAATTGTCATTATTTGACCTCCTGTCTGGAGGTTCTCTGGAGGACTCGACTTTGCAAAACTGTCTCTGTTTGAGCTAGCTAGGAGTTTGAGCAGCCTGACAGCATTTTCCCCAGGGTCACTTGTTGAAAACAATTACAGACAAAAAAGTTTTTTTAAGTCACAGATGCCTGAGGCAGTGGATAACAGCACCCAAACAATAGGCTGACCAGAAAGCATACAAAGAAAACTGGGTAATGAGATGCTCACAGGAACTTTGTAAAGTTCTGACACCCCAAGGCTATGTGCAGGCTCAGGAAAGACAAGAGAAAACTTTCAGCTCCTACTTCCCGTTGGTCTTGAGACACTAAACAACCAAGAAGTGAAAGCCAAAGCAGAGTTGTCAACTGGCTGATTGTTGAGGATGTGCCCTAGCATCAATACAGAGCCCTTTAGCAAAGCCTGGGAGACTTAGTGGTTCCAGGTGTTCAAGGAAATTGGACCAATTATTATCTGTACATAAACTGACTGAGCAGAGACTTCAGTGGGCATACAGGACAAAGAAAACAGACTGCACAGAATTAGTTCAGAAAAGGCAATAAATAAAGCGAGCAAAGGGTGCCTGGGTGGCTCAGTAGTTTAAGTGTCCAACTTTGGCTCAGATCATGATCTCATGGTTCATGGGTTTGAGGCTCTGTGCTGACAGCTCAGAGCATGGAGCCTGCTTCAGATTCAGTGTCTTCCTCTCTCTCTGCCCCGCCCCCACCTGAGCTCTGTCTTTCTCTCAAAAATAAATAAACATTAAAAAAATTAAAAGGAAGCAAAAACAACAACAACTATTACAAAAAGCAACAACAATAAACCCTGGAGAGTAGGTGAATCTGATTCTATGCTATTTCCATGTTGTGTTATTTAAAATAACAGTTTTCAAAAGGAAATCATAATGCATGCAAAGAAACAACAAAGCATTGCCCATATACAGGGGGGAAAAGCAATCAATAGAAACTTCTTGAGGAAGCCACATGATAGACTTATTAGCCAAAGACTTTAAATCAGGTATTTTGAATATATTCAAAGAAACATAGAAAATCATGCTTAAATAACTGAAGGAAAGTGAGAATGATATCTCATTCGTGAAATGAAGAGACTGGGTTGTTAGTTCCCATCTATAGAGGTATCATGAACACTTTTCAGATCTGGTGGAAATTATGGGCACCGTCCTTAGAAAAATCCATGCATCCATATACACATATAAGCTTGGGTGTAGTCAAGCTAACTAACTGAGCAGGAATGCTGAAAGAATCTCCGTCCAAGATCATCCTTCCAAAGGTCCCATTTGTGTCTCCACAAAACCCTGAAGACTCTTCCCATCCTAAACATCTGTGGTTTTCATCTACAGAGGGCAACATTTCTGTATTTGCGAGATTTTGTTACCTTATCTCCCAAAGAACAGTAGTTATTAGGCTAAATAAAACCTTTTGCTCATACCTAAGGTTGTCTTCAAATGATATCTCCCTTTGCTGCCTGGCTTTAATAAACATATAATTTTTATTCCCTGGATACTATAAAGTGTGTCAGTACATGTTTTTCCATCTTACATATGTGCTTAATATTTAATCATCAAAGGACAATGTTCCAAAAATTTCCCTTTGTGTCCACTTAAAAATAAAACATAAGAAATATTAAACTTTGCTATGGAAGTGAATTACCGTATATCCATAACTGATACCATGCAATATACTATATTAATGAATTACCTGACTTACACACAAAAATACTGAAATAACAGGATTGTTCCATCTGAAGAAGTAAGAACGATTCCAGACTATGGAAGAAATGGAATTTGTCATCATAGGGAAGGACAATGTGTTCAGAGACATAGGAATTAAATAGTTTAGTAAACTAAGTTTTGAAAAGAAGGTACAAAATTAGAAAAATCATAGATGATACATTTTACTGACAAAAGTCTAATCCCAAATATAGAAAACTTAGATGAGTCAGAAGCATTGAAGTATAGCCTATTCCTAAGAAACAGAGCCAAGAACTATCACAGGAAGACAGGCCTGGGGTTCAGACCTCACAGTGCTGACATTGGGCACATGTGGAGGTAGGTGGCTAGCTGGCTGGCTTGCCCCGTCTTCCCTCACCACTAACGTGGCCACATAATTATCCCCTAAACTGTGACACTTGTAACAGTGACAGGGGAGATGTCATGTTTTAATCAGGATTATCCCAATCAAAGCATGACCCATGGCCATCCATGAGGCTCAGATACATTCTTGAGACTGAGCACTCCTTGAAGTGTGACCCTATAACAGAATGGCTCTCCCCGCCGGGGGGAAATCCGTACGCTCCCCAGCTGCAGCTTCACATTGGCCGTCTTCCTAGGTAGGATGAAGAAGTAGAAATGAGAGGAACTTTAAGTTACCAATAATGGTTCCCAAGTTAGCAGCTATAAATAATAACACAAGATGTCGGTATGTGTGGAAGAAGCATTGTACATTTCTGGTAACACCAGCAATGTTTCTGAAAAGCAATCTAGTACCATGTGAAATTAAACTGTTTGTGTCATTTGGTCTGTATTACATATCCAAAAACATTTCCAAAGAACCAAAATAGAGTCTAGTATAATTTATGACAAAAATTAAAATATCAATGTCCAATAGTAAAATGATACTAAGAAGGTTAGCACTATATGAACCCAATTAATGATTAAATAGCCAACTATAGTAATAAGGATGTAAACTTCAGATGAGATAATGTTAAGCAGAAAAAATCATGATATAATATACTAAGCAATTACACATGCACATCATTATTGTTCAGTAATGATCTGAAGGCAATATGGGGTGAAGGAAATAGAATTCATTATGATTTTTCTCTCCAAAGATATTTAGATTCAAATTTTGTAAAAAACAAACAAAAACTAAGCTATAAGAACTTTGAAAGGTGCAAATAATGATTGCCTTTAACTTTATCACAACTTTTCAGCATTTAAGCTGCATTAACTACATAAAGCTTTATAAAGGCCATAAAACTGTACTTGTTACATTTCTTTCTAAATTTCCCAGAGCTGGAAGAGTATCTGTCACTTGGTCTGCACTGAATAAATACGATTGAATGAATGAATGAGTGGATGGGGAGTGAGTGGAAGGAAGGAAAGAAGACAGGAGTGAGAGGAGCCTGGGTGGCTCAGTCAGTTAAGCAGTTAAGCAACTAGCTCTTCATTTCAGCTCAGGTCATTTGTCTGTGATGGGGTCTGGAGACAGCCCGCTTCGGATTCTCTCCCCTTCTCTCTCTGCACCTCCCCCACTAGCTCTCTCTCTCACTGTCTCAAGATAAATAAACTTTAAAAAGAAGAAAAAAGAGCAAAGAGGGAGAGAGGACCAGAGGGAGGGAGAAAAAAGAAAGGAAAGAAGGAAGTAGGATGGGAAGGGAGGAAGGATTAACCTTTATATTCATATAAAGTAAATAGAAACATATGTCCATTAGCAAAATTATTGCTAAGTCTAACCAAAGCCCTCTCGGTCCCTGTCAGTTTTTTTCAAATTAGCTAAGATTTGAATCTCTGAATTTCTATTATTTTGAAGGTTGGTGCAAAAAGTTTTTTGAGAAATCATCTTTTGCAGGAGGAGACTATTAACATAACAAATACATCTACATTAAGGTTATTTTATAAAATGTATTGCTTTATTTTATTTTTTAATGTTTTATTTATTTTTGATACAGAGAGAGACAGCATGAGAGGGGGAGGCGCAGAGAGGAGACACAGAACCGGAAACGGGCTCTGGGCTCTGAGCTAGCTGTCAGCACAGAGCTTGATGCGGGGCTCGAACCCAGAACGTGAGGTCTGACCTGAGCCAAAGTCGGAGGCTTAACCAACTGAGCCACCCAGGCGACCCTAAAATGTATTGCTTTAAACTTATTTTGCATAAAAATATTGGATTTAGAATTTCCTGATTTTCTCCCTCCCTGCACCCAATGGCTAAATCTCTACCTCAGCCTCAAAGCAAGTTCTAACCTGAGAATTTGGGAGCAATCTTTTATTTATTCATTTTTTTTGGTCCTGTTTCCAGAGTATGGTACAACTGTCCTTCAGGCCAACATGTCCCTCAGGAGAAGAGCCATCCTTATGGGTCACTTGGCAGTAGTTGATTGCTCCATTTTTTTGGAGGCAAGCTTGCATGTTCTATTAATTTGGCCTGATGCATCCTGAGGCAATAGAGCATTTTCAAACTTAAAAATATAAATCCAAGAGCCGGAAAAATGTAGAGAGAAGAGGAAGATTTGTGTCTGGACTCCATAGAAATAGCCAGTTTCTTCAGTTGTGGTCGAGATTGTTGGGCAACTCACAGGAATTTTCACTATGGAGCTGGAAATAGGGATGGGCTGCAGAAATAGTTCAGGATAATAATACACAATTCTATTTTAAAAGAAATGTTGATCCTGATTAGGATTATTCTCTATTCTGTAAATGACACCTTTACATGTCCTTTTATCTGTACATTACAATCATTACAGCTTCTTGTCTAGGTTGGGTTCTTATTCTGGAAGGTCTCAAGTCATCTGAGAGCAGAAACAGAACATAGTCATTTTCCTTATATCATCTATAAGTTACAAAATGACATATAGATAGATTTCTCTCTAATGTTCATGCAGTATTCCTCTTCATCATCTGAACAGATTTCTGCTTCCTGGGTTGAACATCAATCTGACTTATGTTTAGGAAGTATGTTGTGTATTCTTAACAATCATCTTTAAACACCTGACTTTAGCCCAATGAGATACCTTATGGGAGCAAGAGCAAAGAGCAGATTATCACCCCTATCCTGTTTTTCCTTGGGCACATACATATATTACTTTTATTTTTGCTTTGCACTGTTGAATGCATGAAAGTCAGATGTATGTATGATGTAAGGTATACAGTGGAGTCACTGTATACCTTACAAAGTAAAACCTTGGTTTGCAAGCATAATTCATTTTGGAAACATGCTTGTACTCCAAAGCACTTGTATATCAAAGTGAATTTCAAGAACCATTGGCTCAGTTGTGATTATGTGACATTCAGCATCACATACCACTCGTATTGCAAGACATCACTCGTTTATCGAATTAAAATTTATTAGAAATGTCCACTCACCTTGTGGAACATTTGCAGAACAAGTTACTCACAAACCAATGTTTTACTGCACTTGCATCCCATGACCTTATGTTACTCTTGCCAAATGACTGTGCTATGTAGCCAAGAGGAAGTGTGTGGAGAAAAAAACAAGGCTGAGAGGGCCAACAAGACTTGGCAGGAGGGCAGAAGAGACACCCATCATGGAGGCAAAAGAAGAGTAACTCGCTAGAGACGCAGAAGGAAAAACAAGAGAGAGAGGCGTCCCATACCCAAGAGGAGAAGGCATTTGATGGAGGTGTCCACTAGCACCAAATGCTATAGGGAAGTCAGTCACCATAAAGTATAAAGGAGCCATTAGATGGCATTTAGGAGCCATAGGTTTGTCTTATGTCACTTGGGACCCAGTGGCTCACTGTCCTCCTTTTCTTTTGTATAAAGTTCTTCAGGAAACATTAACTCTATTTTTTTTTAACATTTATTGATTTTTGAGAGACAGAGTGAGACAGAGCACAAGCAGGGGAGGAGCAGAAAGAGAGGGAGACACAGAATCCGAAACAGCTTCCAGGTTCCGAGCTGTCAGCACAAAGCCTGACGTGGGGCTCGAACCCATGAACTCATGTGAGATCATGACCTGAGGTGAAGTTGGACACCCAACCGACTGAGTCACCCAGGGTCCCTGTCTCTATTGTTGCAAGAAGACATGAAGTTCAATAAAATTTGAAGGGAAAGAAAAAAATGGTTTTTTTTTTGGAATTATTTTTCTTATAGTGGTACATAAACATGCCCTGGCGAGTGATTTAATGACTGACCGGAGGGAGTCTCAGGCATTCTGACACTGAACTTGGCTCAGGCTTGTCTGGCCTGAAGCTTACCTGTCTGCCTCTGGTCCTATGAGAACTCCCTTCATTTCCTGACTTTTAGAGAAGTCAGTCTTTTTTGTTTGTTTTTGGAAAATGACAGGAAAGCAAACAATGAAGATAAGCATAAGCAGACCTATTGATTCTGTAGGGGCCCTGCTGGCCAAAAAGCCTGCGGAGGAGATCCCACTGTGACAGCAAAGCCTCCGGCGGGGGGAGGGGGAAGAAGGGGGAAGCATATGTCATCGCAAAGTCCTGAGCTTTGTCTAGGAAGGCGCAACCCTGGATAAAGGTTGGCCCTCCCTCCATTTGAGGATCAGGACAAAAAGAACATAGGTCCTGGGAGACTGGGGTACAGTGCTGTGTGGCCTTTGGGACCCTGCTTCCCCCTACTTGAGAATGTGTGTGCTTGACTGCTTGACCTAAACGGATCAGAGACTGGAGTTACTTCTCCTATTGTTCATGCCTCTTGGTGATTGTGGTTTCTGTAAATGGGCAGATTTTCTGATGGAAACTTCCTCCCTGGTTAGAGGCACCTTACTCACAGACTATTGTTTAAACCTTTAAAGAAAAATCGCCTTTTCTTAAGCTTCGGTTAATATTATACTATATGCATAAGAGAAGACCCCCGCTAATGTATTTCGTTCCTGTTTTTAAACTTCTAAGATAAATTATGTTTTTGTTTTTGATATTCTGTTCTCTCTCATACGAAAACAATGATCTTTTCTGGAACATGTGATTCTTACCCAAAACCTTAAAATTATAAACAATGTAATCATCACAAGGTTGATGTAATCAACTATGGTATATACAGACCCTAAGAATCACAGCAAAGTGCAATCCTGCCATCATTCACTGTGTCTGTGTTCTTTCTTATAGATACTTTGCCGACACGACCCCCCTACTCAGAGACCCTTAGACAGTGGTGCGTGGGCTGGTCCCCTGCATGATTCTTTCCAAAAGAGTCATTGAAAAGCTACACACATGGGGCGCCTGGGTGGCTCAGTTGGTTAAACAACCAACTTCGGCTCAGGTCATGATCTCACAGTTTGTGAATTCAAGCCCCCTGTCCCGCTCTGTGCTGACAGCTCAGGGCCTAGAGCCTGCTTCAGATTCTGTGTCACCCTCTCTCTCTCTCTCTGCCCCTTCCTCATGCTCTGTCTCTGTTTCAAAAATAAATAAAACATTAGAAATGTTACACACATATTTTATTCTCCTGTCTGTCTGCCTTCTTGTTGTTGTACTTTTTGACTTGGAAGCTTCATGAGGAAAAACTAATAATGTGTGTTTTGTGGTTCAGCATCAAGCTTCATGTCTGAGACACAGAAAGTGAGCTGTTAAATGAATAGTAATATTGGAGCTAAGAAAGAGGTGGGGAAACATGTGGTCTTCCTATAAAGGAGGTAATATAATGGTCACATTTTCTTAAGTAGGGTTCATGCCCAGAATGGAGCCCAACACAGGGCTTGAACTCACTATTCTGAGATCAAGACCAGAGCTGAGATCAAGAGTTGGACACTTAACTGACTGAGTTACCCCAAGCCCTAAAGATTACATTTTCTGATCAGAGTTTCAAGCTTGAATCCAATGCACTTGACACCCAGACGACCATGTCACACATGAGCCCACTGTGATAAGTTATGAAAGGAAGCAACCCAGTTGCCCCAATTAGTCAGGCAGGGATTACCAGTTAATTTTTCTTTACTATATTAGAACCTATTATTAAAGTTTTAAAAATACTTTTTAATATGAAAATGCCTGTGTTTTCACTATTGAGTGAAAAAATTATTTTCACTGAGCAGTTAATAATGATAATAATTAAAAATAATAAAATGTATTTAAAGTTTACTGTATATCAGATGGTACTTTTTGCCCTGGCACAATTTTAAATTGCCTTTCGTTTTACTGTGAAAAGACAGGAAGATTCAGTGAAAAAGCTATCTAAGTGCAGAAGAGAAGGAGCCAAAAAATTAGTCAACTGATTAACTATTTTCAGATACACCAAATTTCTAAAACATCAGTTTTTTTAGATTTCCAGTGAGGAAAAGAAAGGAGTGCTTTCTACCCACCATGAAACCTCCCTCTCTGTCTGTCTCCTTCCTCTGTCTCTGTCTCAACCTCTCTCACACACACTCGCCCTCACCACAGCTGCCATTTTACACATATGCTATGGGCTTCAGATCCATGGAAACCAACACCCCACAGGTGGAGTGTCTATACTGCAGGTGCTGGCTGAACAGTGAGCTGAATTCCAGGAGCCTCAGCAGCCCACACTGAAAAGCATGCCTCCTTCATTCTCTCTCTTTTGCTACCCAGTCTGCTATGGTGAAGCAGAAGTGACAAACTGTAGTGACCTGAGATGTCCTTGCCAATCACTGTCCCTGTAATCCCTTCCTTTAAGCATTTCCTTGGACTCTAAATTCATGCCACCACTGATCGGAGAGCAGAAGAAAACTTAGTTATCTGAGAACACAGAATAACGAAAGGCAAGCTGGGGACAGGAAGAAAAAAACTCAGGACAGAGAAGAGTCTATGACTTGTAGTAACTTGTAGTTGTAAGTCAGAGGTCAGCAAAGGTCACTAGCCCAATAAACAACCTAGAACTTAGGGTAGTAAAAAATAGTTCAGCACAATTTTCCTCAGTTTTAAACTATATCATAGGAAATATGCCAGGAGCCTCATAAAATGTCCTGTTCTTCTTTTTCACCATTGTCATGCATACTTACTACTACTGTCCTGGTTTCTGGCAAGTAGAAGCCTAGAAAGGTCAGGGCCTATAACACAGATGTGAGAAGGTAGGTTTGGGGAAACTTTGCTGTGGGAAAATTCCTAGTACCTGAGTAAAGGCTTAGAAACAGAAGAAAGAAGCCTTTATTTAGAATCAGGCATACAAGAAACTGCTAGAAAGATATATAAAAATAATGGTCACTCTTATGGAATGCTGGCAAAATTCTTTAAGTTTGTTTGTTGTTTGTTTGTATGTTTATTTTGAGAGAGAGAGCGAGAAAGCATAAGCAGGAGAAGGACAGAGAGAGAGAGTGGGAGAGAGAATCCCAAGTAGGCTCTGCACTGTTAGCACAGAGTCCGATGTGGGGCTCAAAATAATGAACCATGAGATCACAACCTGAGCCAAACTTGCAAATTTGATGCTTAACTGACTGAGCAATCCAGGCGTCCTAGCAAAATTTATTTTTAATCTAAAGAGGTATTTTCTTTTTTGTTGTTTCAAAGCCCTGAATGTAAAGAAAAGAGCATGTCAAATTTGGAATGTAGGTTTGCAAGATGTTAAAAAAATTTTCTAATTTTTTGGGGGAGGCAACATGTTTGAGCCAAGAACCTATTATTGAAATCCTCTAATAAATCCCTCTCAGCTGGAAAAAATTACTACTTGTGTGGCTGCAGCCCTTTCAAAGCAAGTTAAGGACTCATTTTTCTTCCCTATATCCCCATATAAATGGGTCCCCTGGGGTACCCTTTAGGCAGGAGATGAAGGTTATTTTCAGCTAATTAAACAAAGTGAAGCTTCATGGGGAAAATGGGGTCACCAGAAAAATGATTTTCAGAAATTTGAATTTATCTGTAAGTTATTGAGAGCACAGATGCAGTGAGTAGACACGTGGTAACAAAGCTCTCCTGCTGCTCAGAGAGGGCGGCTGTTCAGGGCAGTCTTTCCTCGTGTCCTTAGGCCTGAAACCCATGTGGGCACAGGGCAGGTGCTGCCCCGGCTCCTGTGGAGAGTTACAAGAGAAGGCTGCAACAACCATCATTTTTACCAAAGGGAAGTGGCTGGGCCTGACGTGAGAGGTGCCTCTGCAGGGAGGGACGTTCTGTTTCCAGGCCCCCATCCATTTGCTCAGAGGCAGGCGGTAGCAACACCTAACCTAATTCTAGAGCCTTCCTCACTCAGAGCCCGCCTGAGGGACTCTGTTGTGGAGGGGCTGTTCCTTTAAAAAAGGTTCATGCTGATATCTACCCTTATCAGGTGAACAAGCTCCTGGCTCCCAGTGAACCTCTGTGCATCTTTCAGTGACCACCTGCAACATGAGCAGTGATCAGAAGGTCCTTCTATGGTATCCTTCTGGGCATCCAGCCAGCAGCAATGGAGAACGAGGCGTGGTCTGGTGCCCTGAGACCCTTGTGTCACTCTCAGTTCACTCCTTAGATTGGCCCAAGTTACCAGCTAACTGGGAGACCGTTTGGTGAGAGCGGTTGGCTACATACATCCCTTGTGCTCTTGTTACTTCTTTGTCCTTTGGTGCAGCTCAAGTTATCCCAATTCTGAAAGATGGGGCATTAAATGTCACTAAAAGGCATCTTCAAAGCTTAGGTCTATTTTGAGTCTGGGGCTCAAGATTGTGTTTGCCTGACTTTGCTTCCTCCCAGAAGGGCTTCCCAGAGGTCAGAGAGAGACGTGGGCTTCCTACAGGTAAGCGCAACAGAACACACTGGCAGTGAATGTACACTTGGAAAATCCAACTGTCACCCCATGAGGGTACCCAGCAGAGAGGGAGGCAGGAGGGGTCAAATGCTGTTTCATAAGAAAGTTATTTTTCTATGTGTTCTTTAGGTGCCTTGGGTTATTTTCGCCTTTGCTGTCTTTTTCCAAATTTCCCTCTTTTCTTTGCAGTTTTCCTTTCCATTTTTCTCTCAGGTCTTTAAGTGATTTCATATTGTTAGATAACATTTATTTTAATATATATATTTTAATTTTTTAAATGTTTTATTTATTTTTGATACAAAGAGAGACAGAGCATGAGACAGGGAGAGGCAGAGAGAGAAAGAGACACAGAACCAGAAGCAGGCTCCAGGCTCTGAGCTAGCTGTCAGCACAGAGCCTGACGCAGGGCTCGAACCCACGAATGTGAGATCTGACCTGAGCCAAAGTTGGAGGCTTAAGCGACTGAGCCACCCATGCACCCCAACATTTATTTTTAAATATTGCTATAATCTGCAGTATTTCAACATATGGAGTATTTCCAAGTATTTTAACTTGGAAAAAGGGGAGCCAGTGGTAAGCAGAGGACAGGCAAAAATTAGGGTATTTGTAGTTTTCACAGAATATTCTAGAGGTTGAGATTAATAATAGGCTAATGGAAACAGATATTTAATGGGGAAATTGAAATGCTAGATTCAGTGGAATTCTGCTTTACCATGTGGAGACTCAAGCTGAAGGATTTTCCTAGAACTCCAGTTAACAGCTGAACTGATCAGAATCTCCATGTTTGTTGCTGCAGTGCCTTGCTGACCGGTGGTTATGATGTACATCTGATGAATGTGTCACCTTGTCTAAGTTCAAGATAAGACATATATGTGGAGACACAGTGACCAGGCTCAGGAAGTGACTGCCCCCGAAACAGTATATTTCATACCCTGAAACTGGGAGACATCTTTAGACAAGTTTTCTGTATTACCTTTTATATGGACTCATGTGGAAGCCTTCTTGAGTGAGACAGTTTTGCTCTGTGAAAAGCGAAGCTATAGCACTACGCCATAAACAGTGAAGGAGAAACCCAATCGCTGTCTGTCCAACACTACGGCAGAAACCCCTGGAACAGTGGAAAGAGGGGAGTGGTGATTCTAAGACTGCGTGATTTTTGAATATATTGCTTCAATTCTACGACCTCAGTTTTCTCATATTTAAGAGGGAGATAATAATTTCTTTCAGAATTATTGTATATTCCATGCAAAATCACCTAGCATAGTCCTGTTCTGGGAGCCATTTCTGAAGTAAGGCAGGTTTGCAAGGCCTCCTACCATCAGATGGCGACCTGCGTCTACACCCACTCAATCCCCACTCAATTTCTGCTTGAGCACCAACCCCAAGGTGCCTGACTGACTGATATCAGGAGTGACTTGCCTTCTTATGCTAAACATGCGTGAATTGTACCTTATGATAAAACTTGTTATAGGAGTTTCTTCTTTTGTGATTATAGGAGCAAATGTTACATTTCCTGACAAAACCTGTTTTTCTTCCCCTGGAAAAGAGGCTATTGACCCCTGCTCACAAAAGAAGTAACTTTTGCCTTTGCTATGCTAAAAACATTGCCTTGTATTTGAATGCTAAAGATCCCTTCCTTCCCAAACTGGTAAGCATCTAGTCACCTACTTCAATCACCATTGATAGAGATTATGCAGGAGTCTTCTACCAATCTATGTTTGGGGAAATTTTTACATACCAAAGAATTTGTCATCAGAAATCATTGTCTAAGGCAATCACCACTTCTGTTTTGTACCCCATACATTTTTTCAATAAATAAAGCTGACTCTCGGGTCAGTGCAGAGATGCCTGCCTGGTGATCAGAAAGAAGCCGAGGCTCTCTCGCTCCCTTTCGCTGACACCATCCATCCTGCAGGGAGCCCTGGACCTGCAGAGCTGGACTCCAGCAGTCCTGGAATATAATATATTTTCAATAAATGTTAAGATAGGAAAAGAACACTCCAGCAGATTTTCATCTGAATGCTGACAGCTAGCTCAGAGCCTGGAGCCTGCTTCAGATTCTGTGTGTGTCTCTCTCTCTGACCCTCCCTGCTCATGCCGTCTCTCTCTCTCTCTCTCAAAAATAAATTAAAAAAACATTTAAAAAATTTAAAAAGAAGTAGCTTATGGGGTGCTGACGGCAGCTCCACAGGGAAGCTGCCTGGGGGCTTGTGCTCCTACATTTCTGGCTTGTGCTGAGGGACTTGTCCTGCTTCCTCCCATACAAGCACAAGCTTCTTTGGAGACCTACTGTCTCTTCTATGCTGATATCGAGAATTTACGCTTAAGGAATAATGGTGGATTCTTGGATTCTCAATTGAGGACATGTGTAAAGAGTGACAAGGTCATCTGGATGGAAGTTGACCTTGAGGTTCCCTCTGCAGAGAAGGTGCAGGCGTCATTTCTGGCCCGAGTGTCATTCTGAGTTGAACCACCATGTAATCCTTCCTTTGACTTTTCCATTCTCTGATGATGATAAAAGAAGCAGGAGGATTTGAAACACCAGGAATGTTTTTGAGGAATCACCCACATACTAACCAGGTAATATCACCTCAAAACTATTGCAGATGGAAAAGCATAGAAGTCAGATGATTTCACAGCGGTTGTATTCAAGTTCATTGGAAGAACTGAATCTTGCCAGATGTTAAATAAGTGATTAACAAATAAAGCAAACATGATGGAGTCCAGGCTGTTACTGAAGAATTGGTAATTTGGCAGAGAATCTGGTTTCACATTATCACTTATAAATATGATTTTTAAAGTAATCTTGGACAACACTTATGAGTTTAGTGGCTGTTTATTCCCTTGAAAAATGTTGCCCTTTTCCTAGTTGCCAGTAAGTGTGTTCATGAGAAGGGGTGGAGGTCAGGGGGTGGGGGGGAGGTAAGTGGAGGGGGAGGGAAGGGATCAAAGAAGTGGGTGTGAACCATCACAATTCTGACAGCAAGGAAAGAGAGAGAAAGAGACTCTTTCTCCCAAATAAATATAACATATTCTAAAATTATCTTTTTAATTGATTGTATCTCCCACTAAATTGTAAACTCCATTTGTTTCAGTCAGTACTGTTTTCGCAGAGCCTGGCACCGCTCCAGAGATATAGCTTCTCCACAAACATGTTTTAAATGAGTGTTTGGACATACATAATGGTTGCCCAAGCCACATTCCCAGATGGAAGAGTTTGCTATGACAGACAAAATGAAGCAGGAAGAGGTCCTTCACAGTTTCTTTGGTTCCCCCCCAATCAGGCCTTTCCTAAACAGGCGCAAGACTGGGGCAAATAACATTATGGAAATCCAGTTAAAATAAGAAAGGGGAACCCTCTTACCCTATTGGTGGGAATGCAAACTGGTGCAGCCACTCTGGAAACACTATGGAGTCTCCTCAAAAAGTTACAAAGAGAACTACACTATGATCAAGTAATCACATTACTGGGTATTTACCTCCAAAATACAAAAACACTAAATCAAAGGGATACATGCACCTGTGTTGATAGCAGCATTATTTACAACAGCCAAATTATGGAAGCGGCCCAAGTTCATGTCCATGGATATTCATCCATGATGAATGGATAAAGAAGATGTAGTATATATGTACAATGGCATATTACTCACTGAGCAAAAAGAATGAAATCTTCCATTTGCAACCATATGGATGGGCCTAGAGAGAATTACACTAAGAGAAATAAGTCAGAGAAAGACAAATACCATATGATTTCACTCATATGTGGAATTTAATAAACAAAAAAAAATATGCAAAGGGGGGAAAAGAGAGAGACACACACACCAGAAACAGACTCTTAACTATAGAGAAGAGACTGACGGTTGCCAGAGGGGAGGTGGGTGGGGGTATGGGTTCAGTAGGTGATGGGGATTCAGGACACACTTGTTGTAATCAGCACTAGGTGATGTACAAGATTGTTGAATCACCATATTGTATACCTGAAACTAATGCAACACTGAATGTTACCCATACTGGAATTTTTAAAAAACTAACAAATACAATAAAATAAGCAATGGGACAAGCTTGGTCTGAGGGGATGGACTAAGAGGTCTGGAAAGGTGCTGTTGGAAGGTACAAAGGCCACAGCCTTAGGAAATGAATGTTGCACCTTCTCTCTCCATGGCCACAGCCTCCTTGAACCACTGCCTGAAGTGGTCCTTACCACATCTTATGACCCTGACTTACTCCTTCACCTCCAAGGTCACCCCAAGCCACCTGGATTATGGATCAACACGGTGTAATCACACCCACAGTCCAAGTCAGAAGGGATTGGAGGGAGGTCTTGGTTTAATGTAGGGAACTCAGAAAGCTTTTTCAGTTCAACCGAAACCTTAAAAAGTTTACTTGGCGGCTATTCTGCCCTAGTTAATAAAGTATAATGTATCTAAATTTTGTTTGCTTTTTGAGCAAAAAGTAGTTTTATTCACTGAAGAGAATGCTTACAATGCTTTTAGCATAATAACATTTGTACAAAGCACATACTTCCACTCAGTGTTTCTCAACTTTTAAAACTGTGTCCCACAGTTTTAAACAACACTATTTGTCATTATTTGTCAAACACCACTATTTATGAGCTCTCTTAATGTTCTAAATTTCCAAATACAAAGCACAACTGAAACCAAGTCGAAGAAGGAGGCAAAGCACTCTATTTCGCCCCAAACATTCTCTTTTACGCTTTTGGGAAGTCTCCACATTACACAGTTTGACTCACATACTAAACCTGTGAAGTAAGCTGAAGATACATTAGCATTTCCATGTTTCAGAGAAAGAGCAGGAAGAAAGGGCTTTACCTGACCAAGAACCCACCACCAAGGTGGGAGTAGGACCTAAGTTTATGAACTCCTGGCCCAGCCTGCTGTGGTTTCTGACTGAAGTTTAATGCCACAGGGTTGAGTGATTCCTTCCCACTGAAATTATGAGGTCAATACTGAGACATCTTCTGGAAACATCTTTTTACTTTTAAAATTAAAATTCCTACATTGCCTTTTTCTTATATACTTTATTCTCACAAACTATTCAGGTTAATGAAGGCACATGAGAATTTACGTTTTCTATTGTGCTTAATTAAAAAACATTCTTTTCTAAAGAAAAGAATTAATCCTTTGTGTTCAAAGCCAATAGTTAAGTCTAGGAATGCAAGAATAAGTTACCTTAAAGAAGTGGTTTTTTTCTTTCCCAAAACAATGTTTAAGAATATAGAGAAAAATTTATAAACACAATTGTTTAAGTAGCTCAAGCAGCTGACACTCATGACGATGACCACACACGTGGAAAGCAGCCCAAGATCCCTTAAGAGGTATTGTTTAGGAATCGAATCCTTGTTCCTATTCCTGAGAAGCGGAGAGGACAGTGAGCCCCCGAATTAGAAGGTATCTCAAAAGAATCTACAGCCTCCTGCTAAATAGCAGAGCCATGTTCTCTGACCTTCTGTGGGAATTATGTTCTGTTTCTACTGCGTGTGAACTGATTCCCATGGGGTTGCTGCAGACACCAGTCCTCACAACATCACACAACATGCTGTGTGAGCATCCTAGAGTCACAGGAGACAAAAAGTGGATGGAAATTTTCCAACATCAACCGGGAAAAGTGTCAGAGGAGAGGAAACTTTTCTCTTTCAGCTTTTCTGCCACCGTGTCTAACTGCGTAGTATTCCAAAGAGATCATCGAAAACCCGGTTCATAGAGACATTAGCATTCTCATGACTTTTCATTGTTTGCATGAAGGGAGAGTAATGAATACTGTTGAGTAATAATACTAAAGTGATGGGTAATATTTATTGAGCACTTGCTATGGGATATATACTATGCCAGACACTTTTCTTCCATCACCGATCTCATTTAATTCCCGGAATAATTTACAAGAGGTAGGCACCATTATCCCTGCTTTAGAGACAGATAGTAAGTCACGTCTCTGGGACCCAGACCCCAGCTTTCCTGACTCCAAAGCTCATTGTTCTCTCTTCACATGTCTGTCCTCAAACGGCTGTGTAGGTGGCCAGGAGCAATCAGCAATGCATGGAGCTTAGGCAGTGAGGAAGGGCTCATGCTCCTTAAGGATTTAGTTGAAAAGTTTTGAATTTTTGAGCTTTAAAAAAGTTTTGTCAAACAAATTCACAGAAATGCAAATTCACAAAAAGTCTCACCTTTATACATTGCTCAGTCACATTTTATCTGCTATAATTTGGAGAATTGAAAATTTTATGTGCAGTAATTACAGAATTAACTAATTTATGATTTTAGTAAATTCAGTGGTAGCTGTGCTAAGAATATGCTTCTGGGGTGAGGGGTGAGAACAGCTAGTTGTAGAGTTAGTCTGCTGAAGTTGTAAGGACGCAGGTCCGATCCAGCCTCACCCACCGGGGCCTTCCCAGCCGTCCTGGAGCTGGTCGCAGCGCACCCGCACCGGAACTGTGCCGGCAGGGGGGGCGGTCCCCCGCCTGCCGCAGGTCCGAGCCAGCCTTCCCCTGTACTTAAAGGGGAAGGCGCCGGCTTCTCCTGAAAGGGCGCACCTTAAGGAGGGGCAACTCCTGCGGCGCCCAATCGGGAGAGGCTCACCGATACCTTTGACCTTCCTAAGGGCGGGCCTAGTCACGCCCTACGTGGGGCATCCTGGGCCCACTCTGATTGGTCAATACTCCAAATATTGTGATTGGCTCCCACAGCTGCCAGTATTGATGAGGGGGGTAGGGGTTGGATCACTATACTCCTGTCATCATTTCCTGTAACGCCCCCTCCCAAACGCATAAAAGGCCCTGCCCTGCCTTTGTTCGGGGCTCTCTCTCGACGTGGCCAGCTGGCCGGTGGAGTCTGTGAGCCCGAGCTTAAGCCCGTAATAAAGCCCTTTGCTTTTGCAGGCGTGACTCGGTCTCCCTAGCATTCTCTGGTGCTTGTTTTGGGGTGATTTTACAAACTTGGGTACAACAAAGTAAATAAGCATAAACTAAAATCTTTGGGAAGTCTGGCCAGAATCAAGTGCCTGGTTTTTTGAGGCATTTAGTATGTCCTCTTATAGATGAATGTGATTCTCTTCTTTTATTAAACACTGGTTTCCTACTAGAGCATAACTGCTCTACAAACAAAGATTTTTCCTGCTCTATTTCATTATTCTATCCTGAGAATCATTTCCCAGGATGTAATACACAACACACGTGTTCAATGAACTGAATGAATGGACATTAACAAAATGTTACAGTTCAACTTTCTGCCACAGTTATATTCCGCCAAATGCTTTGTCTATAAACAAAAGATTATGCCTACTGTCACTTTTCTTTGCAAAGAGTTTCCTGATAGCAAAAGACTAAAAGTGTTGAGTGAGAACTTTACCACCCATCTCTATTTGCCTTTTATAACTGAACTTTTAAATTGGCAAAATGGATCAATGTTTGAAGGGGATTTGAATGTGAGCTTGAAGTTGATGAAAATATACAACATAATGAGATAAATTCAGAGGAACCCAACAACACAGGGAATGAAATTATAAATAAAGACATAGATACAACATTATCCCTTAGACTCCCCACAATGAATCTGATAGCTGTCAATACCCCAATTACAACTTGTTAGTAAGGTAATAGCAGCAATAGTAAATCTAAAATTTGTGTGACATATCAACACAGTAAATTGGGAAGATTACTATTTTTTGACTGATTTGATTTTATTTATTTTTTGTAGTTTATTGTCAACTTGGTGTCCATATAACACCCTATCCTCTCCTCCCCGCTTCCCCTTCAGTCTGCAGTTTGTTTTCAGTATTCAAAAGTCTCTCACGATATGCCTCCCTCCCTCACCCTAATTCTTTCCCTCCTCCCCCTCCCCATGGTCCTCTGTTAAGTTTCTCCTATTAGACTTATGAGTGAAAACATATGTTATCTGTCCTTCTCTGCCTGACTTTTTTTTGCTTAGCATGACACCCTCAAGGTCCATCCACATTGCTACAAATGGCCAGATTTCATTCTTCCTCATTGCCATATAGTACTCCATTGTATATATATATACCACATCTTCTTGATCCACTCATCCGGTGATGGACATTTA
>NC_043701.1:90657-93372 GCF_006229205.1 Suricata suricatta
TTTTTCAGGTGTGGAGTTTGGTGAGTTCCTTATAGATTTTGGATACTAGCCCTTTATCCTATATGTCATTTCCAACTATCTTTCCCCATTCCATCAGTTGCCTATTAGTTTTCTTGATTGTTTCCTTTGCAGTGCAGAAGATTTTTATCTTGATGAAGTCCCAATAGTTCATTTTTGCTCTTGATTCCCTTGCCTTTGGGGATGTGCTGAGTAAGAAATTGCTGCAGTTGAGGTCAAGGAGGCTGTTTCCTGCTTTCTCCTCTAGGGTTTTGATGGTTTCCCATCTTACATTCAGGCCCTTCATCCATTTTGAGTTTATTTTTGTGTATGGTGTAAGAAAGTGGTCTAGTTTCATTCTTCTGCATGTTGCTGTCCAGTTCTCCCAGCACCACCTGTTAAAGAGGCTGTCATTTTTCCACTGGATATTCTTTCCTGCTTTGTCAAAGACTAATTGGCCATACATTTGTGGGTCCAGTTTTGGGCTCTTTATTCTATTCCATTGGTCTATGTGTCTGTTTTTGTGCCAATACCATACTGTCTTGATGATGACAGCTTTGTAGTAGAAGCTAGAGTCTGGGATTGCAATGCCCCCCATTTTGGTTTTCTTCTTCAGTATTACTTTGGCTATTCTCATTCTTCTGTGGTTCTATGGCCTGCCCAGCAGGTCGGTCAACACAGGTTCCTGAGGGAGGGAGTGAGAATGGGGTAGGGCAGGGAGCACAGAGAATGGAGGCAAGACAAAGTCTCTGATCAAGCCTCTTTTATTTAAAACACACACACCTTATAAAAGGTTCAAGGCGGAAAGCAAGGCAGCTGACCTAGGTCGGTTGCTAGGAAACAGGGTCAATTGATTATAATGAGTTAGGGTGGGGGAGGAACCAAAACTGCAGCTTCAGCCCAGCGCCTGAGGGGCCGACACTGCCCTGCCTGCAGGCAGTTGATCTTTGTTCTTCTGGCAGCTTCCCACAGTTCTATATGAATTTTAGGATGGTTCTAGCTTTTAAAAGAATGCTGGTGCAATTTTGATTGGGATTGCATTGAATGTGTAGATTGCTTTGGTTAATAATGACATTTTAACAATGTTTATTCTTCCGATCATGAACATGGAATGTTTTTCCATTTCTTTGTGTCTTCTTCTATTTCCTTCATACGTTTTCTTTAATTTTCATCATACAGATCTTTTACATCTTTGGTTAGGTTTATTCCTAGGTATTTTATGGTTTTTCGTGCAAGTGTGAATGGGATCAGTTTCTTGATTTCTCTTTCTGTTGCTTCATTATTGGTGTATAAAAATGCAACCAATTTCTGTACATTGACTTTTGTACCCTGCAACTTTGCTGATTTCATGAATCAATTCTAGAAGACTTCTGGTGGAGTTGGTCGGGTTTTCCTTGTAGAGTATCATGTCATCTGTGAAAAGTGAAAGTTTAACTTCATCTGGTGTTAATTTGATAGGGATTGTATTGAATATGTAGATTGCTTTGAGTAGTATTGGCATTTTAACAGTATTTGTCCTTCCAATCCATGACCATGAAATGTTTTTCCTCTTTTATTTGGTGTCTTCTTCAATTTCTTTCATAAGCTGTCTATAGTTTTCAGTGTACAGTTCTTTTACCTCTTTGGTTAAATTTATTCCTAAGTATTTTATGGTTTTCTGTGCAATTGTAAATGGGATTCATTTCTTGATTTCTCTTTCTATTGCTTCATTATTGGTGTCTAGAAATGCAGCAAATTTCTGTGCATTGATTTTATATCCTGCAACTTTGCTGAATTCATGTATCAGTTCTAGTTAGCCGTTTTTTGGTGGAATCTTTTGGGTTTGCCACATAGAGTATCATGTCATCTGTGAAGAATGAAAGTTTGACTTCTTTCTTGCCAATTTGAATGCCTTTTATTTCATCTTGTTGCCTGATTGCTGAGGCTAGGACTTCCAACACTATGTGGAACAATGGTGGTGAGAGTGGATGTCCCTGTTGTGTTCCTGACCTTAAAGGAGGAAAGTTCTTGGTTTTTCCCCATTGAGGATGATATTAGCTGGGGGTCTTCTATATATGAGCTTTATGATGTTGAGAGACTCTGTGATATGAGAGACTCTTAAATATCGAGAATAAACTGAGTGTTTCTGGTGGGGAGGTCGGTGGGAGGATGAGCTGAATGGATGATGGGCATTAAGGAGGACAGTTGTCGAGATGAGCACTGGGTACTGTTATATGTAAGTGATGAATCACTAAATTCTGCTCCTGAAACCAATAGTATACTGTATGTTAACTAACTTGGACTTAAAATTAAAAAAAAGAAATAGACAAAGAATTTGAGTGAAAACTTCTCCAGAGAAGATAGATAAATGGCCAACAAACACAAGATATGGATATCTTGTGCTCAATATCACTAGTTCCTGGAGAAATGAAAATCTAAACCACAATGAGATACTTCTTTATGCCATTCTAACAGCTACCCAAGAGAGACAGAAACGCTGATGCATAGGAGCACATGTACCCTAATGTTCATAGCAGCAGTGTCAACAATAGCCAAAACATGGAAGGAGCCTAAATGTCCATCACCTGACGAATGGATCAAGAAGATGTGGTATATATTCACGATGGAGTACTACATGGCAATGAGAGGGAATGACATATGGCCCTTTGTAGGAAAGTGGATGGACCTTGAGGGTGTCATGCTGAGTGAAGTAAGCCAGGCAGAGAAGGACAGAAACCA
>NC_043701.1:93472-118261 GCF_006229205.1 Suricata suricatta
GCCTAAATGTCCATCACCTGACGAATGGATCAAGAAGATGTGGTATATATTCACGATGGAGTACTACATGGCAATGAGAGGGAATGACATATGGCCCTTTGTAGGAAAGTGGATGGACCTTGAGGGTGTCATGCTGAGTGAAGTAAGCCAGGCAGAGAAGGACAGAAACCATATGTTTGCACTCATAGGTCTAGCAGAAAAACAAGAGAGACCTAATGGAGAACCAGGGGGAATGGAGGAGGGAGAGAGAGTTGGGGAGAGAGAGGGATGCAGAACTTGAGAGACTATTGAATGCTGAGAATGAGCTGAGGGTTGAAGGGGAAGGGGGAGGGGGGAAAAGAGGTGGTGGTGATGGTGGAGGGCACTTAAGGGGAAGAGCACGGGGTGTTGTATGGAAAACAATTTGACAATAAAATATTATGGAAAAAAAAAGCCCAGAAAATACAAGTGTTGGCAAAGATGTGGAGAAATTCAAACTCTCGTGGGAATGTAAAATGGTATAGGTGCTCTAAGAAGTGGTATGGCAATTCCTCACAAAATTAAACATGGAATTACTGTCTGATTCAGCAATTTCACTTCCAGTTCAGCAAAAGAAGTGCAAGCTGGAGCCTGAGCGGGTATTCGCACACACATATTCACAGCAGCACTGTTCACAGTAGCCAAAAGGTGGAAGCAATTCATGTGTTCATCAACGGATGAAAGAAGAAACATGTAATTTATGCATATAATGGAATATTACTCAGGTTCTAAAAGGAAAGACAATCTGTCACATTGATAAACCTCGAATACAATATGCTAAATGAAATAAGGCAGTCAGAAAAGAATAATTATTGTATGATCCAGCTACATGTTCCTAGACTTCTCAAATTCAAAAGACAGAAATGATTTACAAGGGCTGGGGAAAGGAAATGGGAGTTTTATAATGGGTACAGAGTTTCAGCTGGGGAAAATGAAAAGCATGTGGGAGATGGACAGTAATGACAGTTGTAAAAAAAAGTGAATATATTTAATACAAAGGAACTCTACACTTGGAAATTGCTCAGATGGTAAATTTTGTGTTATGTATATTTTACCCCCAACCAACACACAAAGGATAAAACATGGGATCTTATGAGCCACGTCAGGTGAAATTAAGGGTGAGAGTATGAAGCAGAAGAGCTCTCCTCAGACGAAAAACTGTGGTTTATGAAGAAAATATCCTTCTACAGGACTTTTGGTAAAATCAGGTGAGGCCAAGACACAGTGTGAGAGAGAGGTCACGATACAGTTACGCTGCTCCACACTAGTGACTGAAGCATGTTGCTTCCAGATGGAAACTTACTCTTTTGTAAACTGGTTTTTGGTTTTTGGCTTCCTTCCTTGCTTTGCACCCCTGGAAATAGGTCCGATTGGGGCCCTGAAGACTTAATAAAGACGAATGAGGAGCAGTTTCCAGAGAAGGGATGTTTCCAGGACATGCAGAGCCCAGAAGAAAACTTGGATTATGTAGAACTGTGCACTTTAAGAATGGTGATGTCTTGATAATAAAAAGGTCAGTCATTTCTTATTTTATGTAATAGTTTCTTTCTGTTATTAAACAATCTGGGGTAGAAGTCTGTTACATAGAAAAGCGTGTGTTAGTGGTGCCTGGGAATGACGGCAAGTAGGGTATGTTTTCATGCTGAGAAGGAGGCAGTGGCGAGAAGAGCACCCGTTAGCAGGGCTGGGCTGAGCCTTTCAGGGAGGGTCATGGCTAAGTATTGGCTTAGGACAGACAATAGATCAACGGGACAGAATAGGAGGTCCATAAATAGATACACACGTATAAGGCCAATTTGTTTTCAAAAAAAGCACAAGAAAATTTTAACAAAGAACGTCTTTTCAGTAAGTGGTGCCGGGACAACAACAGTCCTACCTCCCTTGCCCAAAAATGCAATACGAGATGGATTTTACCTGAACATAAAGTCTGAAGCTCTAAATCTGCTGGAAGAAAACATAGGCAGCTCTTTCTGAACTTGAGGCAGACAAACATTTCTCTAAACCTGAAACCAAACCAAACCAAAACAAGAATTAAAATACCCCTACCAACTACATAAGTAAAATTTGGTAAACTGAACTTCATGAAAATCAACAATTTCTGCTTATAAAAATGCATCTTTAAGAAAGTGAAAAAATAAACTATGAACTGGAAGAAAATGTTTTCAATACATATAACTGACAAATACTCCAAAATATACAAGAAACTTCCATGAGTCAAGGAAAAGTCCCAGTCCAGTTCAAAATGGGGGAAAGCTTCACATGACAACTTAGTCATCATTAGTCATTGGGGGAAAGTCCAATGGAAATCACACTGAGATATCATTTCACACCCACTAGAATAAATGATAACTTAAAAGTCAAACACTACCTGTGTTGAAGATTAATGAACATCTAGAACTCTGAGGCACTTTTGGAGTAAGGGTGGAGGTTTCCTATAAAGTTAAACAGACTTATCCTATGACTTAGATACTCGGCCCTGGTACTGAGCAAAGAGATATGAAAACCCAGGTCCACAAAAAGACGCATATAGAATTTTATGCCATTTATTCATAATAGCCCTGAGCTGTAATCAGCTCAAATGTGTCCATCAACAACAACAACAATAAACAAAAACTGTGGTATAATCATACTATGGTAATAACACTCAGCAATTAGAAGGAATGAGCCACGAAGAGAAGAAAGGCCATGGGTGACTCTCATGGAAACTGTGTGCATTTTTATTGCTGTTGTGTTTATACAGGAGCATACAGCTGTGACAACTCATTGAATCCACCACCATGAGCTTCACGGCGAGCTGTATACGCCCACAAATCCTAAGATTTCCAACTCAACTGTTTGAAAGTACACACTTTAAAGTACCAGGAGAAATATAGGTTTAAATTAAAGAATAGAAAAAGATATACCATGCAAATTTAACAAAAAGACACCTAGTCTAGCTATGTTAGTATCTGACATAGTAGACTTTGATACAAGGAATATTATAAAACATAAAGACATTTTTCATAAAAGGGTCAATTCACCAGTAAGACATAAAAATCATGCAAATAATAGTATAGATTTAAAATTATTTAAAGGAAAATCTTACAGAATTCAAAGGAGAAATATGTAAATCTATAATCATACTCTATTAATAGTTGATATAGAAGGTTGTAAAAAATTTGAACAACACTATTAATCATTTTAATCTATTTAAGTGTAGTGCACATAGCAGCTGCGGAAAACACTCTTCTCAGGTATGTGAAATGTTCATAAAGATAGAACCTATATTGGGTCATAAAACAAGTCTCAATAAATGTAAAACGATTTCCTGACTCAATTGTCCTCTTTTGTTTTTGTCTTGACAACCAGATACATTGTACTTAATTCAGAAGGTCAGCGATTTTAAACCAATAGTCCTAAAACAAGCAGCAAATCCCAAGAGCGTTAAGTCCTGTATGAGTGTGACAAGGTTTACAATGCGGAGACAGCTGGTTTAGGTCAGTGACAGAAGCAGGGAGAAGGGCACAGTGTGGTAGAGACAAGCAGAGGTGGATCATCCAGGACTGTGTTGTTCGTGTTCGGAAGTTTGAATTTTATCTAATACATGCAGTGGGTGCAGTAAGATGTTAAGCACAGAAGGGGGATGAACTTTCATTTTAAAATTTTGCACTGGCTACAATATAGAGAAAGGTAATAGGAAAACAGGAAGAACGGATGTGGTAGAACGCTTAGAAGGGTACGACAGTTCTGGAATCACACTTTCAAAGGGAGCTGCTTGCCTCTGTTCCTTCCCAGGGTGGGGAATGGCTGCTGCCTTGGAGGTGACTTGAGTTGGACATTGCAGATGGAACAACATCCAAAGGAGAACAAGATGGAAAGCATCAGTGCCCCTAAGGCACTGGTGTTGAGCCAAAGTGCCCCATGGCCTGGACGGTTTGTACAGGAGACATAGTCACTGGAGATGTGGGTCTCAGTACTGCAGTAGTTTAGGGACCCCAGAAGATGAGAATAATTTGCAATGAGAGGTATTATAAGAACAGCTTAAACACGGGTAAAGGGCCTGAACTCAGTTTTGTTTCTCTCTGCTGTTGTGAAATTTTGGGACTTTAAAAGCATAAAGACTGAGTGGAAATGTGAGTGCTAGTGATGTGAGGCAAGATGCTCTGAAGGGATGGGTGATCAAGCTAATTACTCATGGAAAACTTCTGTTATTATTGCAAAAGACTTAGCAAGAAAGAAAACAAAAGTCATAACATAAAATCATTCACTCTCAAGAGATGCCTTATGAAACATATAGCAAATATCCTGTGAAGTCTTACTTTTTTTCTTCAAAGTGGAAGAATGCACAAGAACACCTGAAGCTAACATGCCAAGGACCAGAGACTGAAATGTAGAACCCATGAATTCTTCTTTTATAATACTGAATTTAATTGCAAAGCCTGGAGCCGCTGAGTAATTGGGGAAACATTTTTCAATCGTGCTGCCAAAGCCATGGTGAAACTGTGATCCAGGACAAATAAAGCACAATTGATAAGGTGCCTCTGTCAAATAATATATTTGCAGGAAAATTACAAGTATGACCAGCAGTAACTTTTCCAAGTAGAACAAACATAATTCCCTGAAAATTGATGAAGTCATGGGATGCCTGGATGACTCAGTTAAGCGTCCAACTTTGGCTTGGATCACGATCTCACTGTTTGTGCGTTCAAGCCCTGCGTCCGGCTCTTGTGCAAGCCCTGGAGCCTGCTTCAGACTCTGTGTCTCCCTCTCTCTCTGCCCCTCCCCCACTCACACACACACACACACACACACACACACACACACACTCTCTCAAAAATAATAAACATTAATTTTTTTAATTGATGAATTCACTGAACTTATGAACTCAGCTAATCTTTTGGTGTTTGCTAGCTATGAATTGAATAAAGACTGTGAAGACGTTTTGCAACCACAAAATCCTGACAATTGTACAATTGGAGAAGAGATTTTCAAATATATAGGCAACTTCATGGCAGTAATAATAGATTGGAGTATAACATAGACTGGAAACGAGGCATTGGGACGAGCTCAGATGGGCTCACTCCACATCAGCCGGCCCCAAAGCAGTCAGCCCTGTACCCAGGAAACAAAATCTACTTGCTCTTGACACCTTAGAGAGACACAACATTGTTGCTAATGTTAAGTAGTTTCTCAGCTTGCTGGAGCATGGCTTGGGCTGTAATCAGACTCTGATTGAAAAGGAATCACTTAGGCTTTTCATAGTGAAAAGTCCTCAGATCCATTTGTTATAAGAAGGTTACAAAACATTTCTTAACAAAACCTTCCATCATTGGGATTATCTGTAAGTTGAGGACCAGTAGAGGATCTTACATATACATTTACTAGTAAGAACAACCTAATTAAAATAAATTTTTTAAATGTTTATTATTTTTGAGAGAGAGAGAGAGACAGAGAAGAAGCAGGGGCAGAGAGAAGGAGACACAGAATCAGAAGCAGGCTCTAGGCTCTGAGGGTCAGCACAGAGCCTGATGCGGGGCTCGAACCCACGAACCATGAGATCATGACCTGAGCCGAAGCTGAACGCTCAACTGACTGAGCAGCCCAGGTGCCCCTGGCTTAGGGCTTAAAGACTGGTCCTGAGTATACTACTTTTCTTTAATATGAATATCTAAAAACTTTCAAGACAGTTATTCTCCCTCTACCAAGAGCAACTCACAAACATTTGTAGAACGTTACAGGGCTTAGAAAGTCATGGGCCTGGCAAAATAAGCACCTTTTACGTGCAAATGGAATTTTAAAAATATATCCATGTTCTGTTCCTGTCCATCCGTCAAACACTCAAATGATGATACTATATGTGTTCAAACTAACAGCAGATGTAACAGCATTCTATTATTGGAATAAAAAACTATGATAGGTTGAACTATTGGCCACAACTACCACCTTTTCCTGCATGCAAGCTCTACACCATGTGACTTTGCAGTTCCTTCCATTAGAGTGAGTTCATTTCCTCCCACACTGCTTCTGGTCTTGGCCAGTATCTTGTGCTGGCCAGCAGAATTGTGGCAGATGTGTTGTAATCAAAGATTTGAAATGGGGCTCACTCTCCATGCTTCTACCATTCCCCCAAAGAGTGCTGACCCACCCAACGGGCTCACTGGCAGGATGAGAGACAAGTAAAGAAGACCCGGACCCACCTGTAACTTGGAACCAACTAAACAGCCTACATCTACTGACTTTCTGCCAAACCACAAATTGAGCAGAAGAAAAGATAAGGGTGCTTGGAAGTCATCGGTGGTTCTCCATGAAAGAACAATTACTGAAGATCGTTGCTTCCTCCTCTGTTTATTCTGTGTTTTCTGAAGTTGCTGAAGTTACCATGCCAATAAATGAAATGATACCGTGGATCTTCACTGGCCTTAAGTGAACCATAACTGAAAAGGTCACTGAAAAACATTAGACTCGTCTCCCGTGCTACTTCCCACAGGCCCTGCTGTACTCCCAGAATTAAATCTCTGAAAACACATGTAACAGCATCACAATTCCACTTTTATATTCTTTCCCCAGGTTTGAACAAACCATAGCCATAAATTAGATTCATTGTTTCAAGTCTGAATCATGTGCCCACCATTAACTGTTGGACTTTGATTCGGAAAGATATTTTTAGTGCCTACTTTATGGGGAAGAAAGATGGATTGAGGTAGTCTTTTAAAGAAAGATTAGTAATCTAATAAAGATTTTCAAATGCACCCTAGGCTTAAACTCTATTGCCTTTCTAAACACCAGCAGCAATTAAAATACAATTACAAATAAGTATATTTATTTAAAAAAAATTTTTTTTAAGTTTTTAATGTTTATTTATTCAGTTTGAGAGAGAGAGAGAGAGACCATGAGTGGGAAAGGGGCAGGTCTAGAGGAAGAGAGAATCCCAAGCAGACTCTGCACTGCCAGGGCAGAGCCCGATGCAGGGATTGAACTCACAACCACGAGATCATGACCTGAACTGAAACCAAGAGTCAGATGCTTAACTGACTGAGCCACCCAGGTACCAGAACAGGTACATTTATTATTTATTTATTTATTTATTTTTAATTTTTGAGAGACAGAGACAGTGCGAGCAGGGGAGGGTCAGAGCGAGAGGGAGACACAGAATCCGAAGAAGCTCCAGGCTCTGAGCTAGCTGTCCGCACAGAGCCCAACGCGGGGCTCAGACCCACGAACCATGAGATCATGACCTGAGCTGAAGCTGGACGCTCAATCTACTGAGCCACCTAGGCACCCCCAGGTACATTTATAATAGCAATAAAAATAAGAGGTATCTAGGAAGAAATCTAACAAATTATGTACAAGATTCTTTTGGAAAAACTGATATAAATCTATTAAAATTTATTTTAAAAGATTATGAGCAGAAAAGAAATCACATTCATGGGTACAAAAATATATCATTAAAAATTTCCATAAAAATACAGTATAAATTTCATTCAATACCAATCAAAATTCCAAGAGGGTTTCTTTGATTGACCTTAGCAAGCTGATCCGAAAATGCATATGAAAGATGGGGTGCCAGAGCAGCGTAGGCAGTTAAGCATCTGACGTCAGTTCTGGTCATGATCTCCCAGTTTTGTTAGTTTGAGCCCCATGTTGGGCTCTGTGCTGAAAGCTCGGAACTGGGAGCTGCTTCAGATTCTATCTCTCTCTCTCTCACTCTCTCTCTCTGCCCCTTCCCCACTCATTCTCTGTCTCCCTCTGTCTCAAAAATAAATAGAGATTTAAAAAATTTTTAATGTATATGAAAGACTAGAAGACCAAGTATAGTCAAGACAAATGCCTCCTTAGATTGGAAATCTCACCACATGCAATCAAATTATCAAATACTGATTGTGTTTGTGTTCTTGGCACACTTCCAGACACTGAGGTTACAGTGATTAGTGAGATCGACACAACAGTAAGGTGCTCCTGGTGAACACTATGAAGGAGAATCATGTGACAGCCAGGGGGTGTGCCCTAGAATTCTAGGATGAAGTGGGGTGGTCTGTGGAGCCATTTGCAGCTGTAATGGATGATGGCATGGTGATGATGATGATTATGGTCCTGCAACCTGTTTCTCCTAAAATCTTACAATCAGGGATTATCCTTAATTAATATAAAAGCATGGGGAACTTCTCTAGGTCGCGTCTGTTTTCCTGAGATCCGTACTTAGGGTCCTAGCTCCACCCCTATTCTTTGGCATCCCAGCTACCTCTCAATTAATTCTGTTAAAATTGAAGCTAATAAATGGTTTATTCCTCTGAGGAGTTCATGGCTTCAAAAGATGAATTTTTAAATATAAAATGTCTTAAAGTTCAAAAGGATTGCCTTTATTGTAATATAATAATAATGGTATAATTTCAGAACATGCATCAGTAGTAGATCTATCTGGAGAAGGGCTTGGGAATGATCTTCTAAGTATAATTTGGCCAGTGGCCCTATTGTGGATATACCTTCACCATGAACTTAGTCAAAGCCCATAGAAAGAAGCAAACTTGCTGGCAACACACATCTTGCATGTTGGTAGAGCAGGTGGGGGTGCACAGTGATTCCACAACAAATCAGTGAGGACTCCGGGTCCTTGATACTCCCAAGGTCATCCTCAACTATGGGTTAACATCTAAGTTCACAGTCAAACACATCCCAGTACCTGGGCACTGAAGGAGGGAGAAAGCAAAGCTAATGGAGGGACCGTCCAGAGAGTGGAATGTTTATGATCATAAGAAACAATTTTTTCTCATTGCAGGAGAAATATTGTTTGAGATTTTGTGAAATATACCATTCACCTGTTATGTGTGTGCTTATAATTAAACAATTAATGACAGAAAGATAAGACTGCTAAGAGCCAATCTTCTATCTACATATCTGTACATGCATACATATAAAAATTAAATGATCATTAGTATTTATAAATCACATTTGTAATATGTATGTCTTTTTCAATCCAGCATTTCCTAGTAACAATTCATTCTCTGGTGACTATGAAAATGCTAGCTTACTGCACTTGAATTTTCCTTACTAGTTATTTACAAATCATCATCCATTATGTATTTCACAATTTAATTTCTAATTCTGTATTTATCTTAAAGCTTACTTCAATACCTGAGAGGTATTTCCAAACTAGAAAAATTAACAAAATTAAAGGGCTTTTAGGGCTCTTCTTTTGACTAATTTGACTATGGCTTTCAAAAGTTGGAAAATATTAGTCACTTGACTACATTATCATTTGTAGTCCAGTAAAATGTAAGTCAAACTGGGTCTTGCTTTGGATTTGAAACCATGGCCTGAGTGTGGAAAGTCTTAGAGCTGACAGATGCACCCTTCACACTAGTTACACAGAATCACACAGTTTTTAACATTGTAACACTGTTTAAAAACAAACAAAACTTTGGGAATTTTTTAAAGTTATAAGTCAGAATATGAACTACATTTATAATTTTCATAAAGCTTCAAGGGTTTTGAGAGGAAGAACATGCTGGATATCATTGAAGAGGATAGGCTCACAGCTAAACATATATGCTAATAGCAGTAATAAAAAGTGCTGAGAGACACCTTCAGAATTTTCAAAACTTCACCTTGACAGTGTTTGGTCTTGTTCAGATCTGAAGATCCAGCGCAATCAAAGCCAGAATTCCCAAAAAAAATTTTTAATCATTTTTGTCAATTTACTGATGATTTTGTGAAGGGATAAAATTTTGGATTTACTTACTCTACCGTTTTTGCTTCTTCTTCTTCTTTGAAGGGTGATTTGCTGCATTTAGAAATCTTGCTTGACTAATATTTTTTTTAGCACTTTTCCATTGACTTCTGATCTATATGGTCTCTGATGAGAAATCAACTTTTGGTACTATTAAGCATACATTGGGACACCTGGCTGGCTCAGTCGGTTGGACTTCGGCTCAGGTCATGATCTCACAGTTTGTGGGTTCCAGCCCCACATCGGGCTCCGTGCTGACCACTAGCTCAGAGCCTGGAGCCTGCTTCGGATTCTGTGTCTCCCTCTCTTCAGTCCCTCACCTGTTCACGCTCTGTCTCTCTCTGTCAAAAAAAAAAAAGAAAGAAAGAAAGAAAGAAAGAAAGAAAAGGATACATTGTACATGAGAAGTCCCTTCTCTCTAATTGTTTTTAAGATTCTCTCTTGGTCTTTGATACTTTGATTTTTCTAGGTGTATATCTCCTTCAGTTTATCCTTCTTGAAATTCATTTGAGTTTCTTAGATGCATACATTTGTTTTTCATCAAATTTGGTAGAGAATATTCTTTCTCTCTTTTAGGACCCTCTTCTTTGGGACTCTCATGTATATATATTGGCGCATAAGATGGGGTTTCAGAGATCTGAGACTCCATTTTCCTGTGTTTCTTTTTCTTTGTTTCTCAGACTGGAAAATCTCAATTGATTTATCTTCATTTGCTGTTTCTTCCTTTTGACAGCTCAATCTGCTATTAGCTACAATACTGAGTTTTTCTCATTTGTTTGTCCATTTTTCAATTTCAGAAGTTCTCTTTGATACTATTTTATATTTTATTTGCTTATTAATATTCCCTTTTTGGTGAAATGTCTTTCTTATATTTTCTTTTAGTTCTTTAGACCTCAAATCAGATGTAACATTAGTTACTAGGACATATTTATAATACCTGGACCTAATGTTTATGCCTATAAAAATCCAATGTCTCTGATTCTTTAGAAAGAGTTTCTCTTGACTTTTCTTTCTGTCACAAGCCAAGCTTTTCTGTTTTTGGATCTCTCATAATTTTTGTTGAAAACTGGGCATTTTAAATAATATAATGTGGCAGCTCTAGGAATCAGACAATTCCCCTGCTCCAAAGGAGTTGCGGTTCTTTCTCTTTGTTATTATTATGTTGCTGTTTGCTTTGTGACCTTCCTGAATTAATTCTGTAAAGTCTATATTCTCTGTTTTATGTGGTCCCTGAAGTCTCTGCTCAGTTAGCTTAGTGGCCAGCTACTGATGGAGTAGAAATTTCCCTAAAAGCCTTGAACCAGTAACTCTCCTGGCCTTTGCTCTGGGGCTTTGTGTGTGAGCTGGTGTTTCTTTAACCTGTCGGACACTTCACAACTCCGCATCCTCTGTCACATCCTGCTTGTGAAGGCCCTCAAGACAGGCACGGAAGTGAGAGATTTGGGTCCTCTCAGGTCTTTCCTGGGCAATATGTGCCTGGCTTTTTATGTTCTCAGGAATATGTTGGAGCTTCTCAAAGCCCTGTGAGCAGGCTATCTGTCAGATTTTCCTTCTGTTCCCGTCAGCTGCTTGTTTGCCCCAAAGGTAATTGAGGCCTCAAGCAGCTATTATGTTAAGCAAGTGCCACTGATTTTCCCCCCATAAATTCCCCAGGGAAAAGATTGTTTACACTGAGTAAGGTCTGAATCAGGTCAAATAAAGACATGCCCTTGAGTGGAGGTTTCCAGAGAACTGCCAGGCCTGTTCAAAGAGCGGCAGTTGGCGGGGCCTGGGACTCCTGGCAGCTTCCAACCCTTCCTACCCCATCCAGTGACTGCTTGTCCCAACTGCCATGGTGGCGGCACTGCTGGTTTTCAGCGCCACTGCAGAACTAGTAGAGAAGCGTTGGAATAAGCAAAGTTAAAATGCCACAAAGATCTCACCAAGATTCAGCCGTTTTTCTTGAATAAAAATTCCTTGGGATGTTGCAAACCTTCGGTTAAATTCTAAAATATTGAAAAAGTTTATCTTGACAATTTTGCCTGTGTTCTCATTGCTTTATGAAGAATAGATTTTCTGAGTCCTTACTCAACATCCTGGGAATGCTGTCTAATCTAAACATGAAAATTTTAAAATAATGTATATTTACCAAGTAATAGGTGGTTAATAACTAAAATGTGTAGTAGTTAGGGACTAATAAATTGGTAGAGATGTAGGAAATGTAGAAGGCCTGAAGAATGAAAAACAAAGAAACTCTCAACTTAGAAGAGCATGTCTACCCCAAGCCCAGACTCCGGTCTCTTGGGAGAGGGTGTGGCTGCCACAGAGCGCCAGGGTTGGGAAGACCCTGCTGGAGGGGTTGAGTGGATGCAGTATCCCTAAGGTGGGCCCTGCCACACCGCCCCGTGTCCAGCCCCTGGCAGATGGAGAAAGCACACCTTCCGCTTGCTATTAACAAATCCTAATATTGCCAGCTGGCGGAAGAGATATCTATCTACAGTTTTCATATCACAAAGGAAGGCCGAGGAAGGTGAATTTGGATCAGAAAGGCAGTATACTGATAACCAGAACAGCACCTTTTGATGGTGGAATTGAAATCATCTGTAAGGCATCCAACGTCAGTGTCTCTGTCATCCACACGGAAGCCAGCATTCTATGAGCACCCCCACAAGGTAGCTTCTTTATTTAAATGATGCCTCAGACTTATCAGAATACAAGGTCATTTATCTAGGAAGCTTTCATCCTATTAGTCAACTTTCAGATTTTTCCTGTGCTCATTTGGTAGGTTCTTTGAAAGTGTGAATTTTTATTTATTTTTATATTTTGCATCTCAACTCTAGTTGGTTAAACCTGAGTATCTGAAAGCCTAGTGTTCGTGAGCTTTCAATTTAGTAATAGAACTACCTCAGGGAGCACTTAGTGAATTCATGGAGTGAGGCACATCTTGTGTACCGCCATGTTGACTCAGCCTCATTATGTTTGAGTGGTATTGATGAGGGAGCGTGGGGCAGGCTGAGGGCAGAGTGCAAGCTGTCACACACACCCCCACACACCAGGTGCGACGTGTGTGATGCAGCTCAGGCACTCCTGGCTACCCAAGGACAAAGGAAAGGAAAGAAAAGGAATGGCTAACTGTAGAGATCAGTCATATAGGACCTGGGTCTCCATCAGTTTACAAATATCTTAGCAAATTACAAGAAAAAGGCAATCTTATTGATAGGTTAATCTCCAGAAGTCTTTAGGCTTCATTTCCTGGACCCCAACATCAGCCCTCCATGTAGTGATATGGGGGAAAAGGGCAAAAAGGAAATGGCAGTAAAATTAAATTTCCTTATTACCTGCACCCCATTGACAAATATTTGAGGCTGGCAGAGTTAAATGTTTCTCCAGGAACTCCCTACCTTCCTAATCTTTGCGGCTTCCTAGAGGGAAAATCAATGTTGGCTTGACAAAAGCAAGGCCTCAGCCACCTTAGGAGTCCCCTTTAGCACATCAGAGTCCCTCTGGAGGCCTCCCTGTGGACTTTACTCCCCCAACTTCATAGTATATAAGGAGCCACTCTTCACAACCCTAGCGCGGCTCTTCCTGTCCATGGGTCCTGTCAAAGTCGTCTTCAAGAATTCTTTCTTGGTCATTGGCTCCGGACCCTACATACCCCCATCACCCCAAAACTTCATCAGCATGAGTACATTCCAGAAATGTAAACCAAAAGGGAACAAACTGAAGTTTGAGCAGACAGAAGTCACCCTTCCTATGTCTGCAACTGGCTTCTCAGATTTTCTGGGGCAAAAACCTCCTGACAGGAATTTTTAAATAACTTTGTTTGAGATGTCATCTTCTGCAACAGCTTCCTAGCTACATGTTTATTTACAAAACAAGAATTTGTTTTGGAAAAGCATAAAAACTAAATATAGTTGGTTACAGGACACAATAAAGACCTATCACATGAACAATTGTTACCTAGCAGGCGTCTGGGTATTTCAGAGGGCATCAAATTGCATAGAACTGATGTGTATGAATCTCCTTGTCATCTTGAATATTTATGGTGGTTTCCTTTTGCTCTCCACCCAAGAATATGAGGTGGCTCACCCTACCTAGTTCATTGACATTAGAATTTAAGGGGGAAAATAATGTAAAATGCAATTTTCTAGAATATAAAATGCAGGCAACAGGATGAAGAAGGAACAGAAATGAACTCCCTTTATTAAAAAGCCATTTCAGGGCACAAGCATTCGTGCAGAAACTACTAGAAGCCACATGGCTCCATGTGCTTGAGCAACCTCTGCTGTTGTGGAAGTAAGGGTCAGTCTTGCTGAGCTTCGGAGGTACTGCAAAAGAGAAAGAAAAGACTTGAAATGACAGAAAACAAAATGTCTCTAATTACCAGATGATTTTGATGAGGTTGTGAGCAATAGGGGTTCATGGGGTCCAGAGCCCATGGCCAAGAAGGAATTCTTGAAGACCTCTTTGGTGCAAAAGGGTGATTTTATTAAAGCAAGGAGACAAGACTGCTGGACAGGAAGAGGTGCGCTGGGGTTGTGAAGAGTGGCCCCTTACATACTACGAACTTGGGGGGTAAAGTCCACAGGGAGGCCTCCAGAGGGACTCTGATGTGCTAAAGAGGACTCCTAAGGTGGCTGAGGCCTTGCTCTTGTCAAGCTAAGATTGTTTTCCCCTCTAGGAAGCCATTAGGATTAGGATGGTAGGAGGTTCCTGGAGAAATGCTGTACTTTGCATTTGCCTCAAGTATTTGTCAGTGGGCTGCAGGTTATAAGGAAATTTAATTTTACTGCCATTTCCTTCTTACCTTCGTTCCCCACATCACTATGGGGGGTGGGGGGGATGCTGGGGTTCCAGGAAATAGAGTCTATAGGTTTTTGGAAATTAGGCTATAGATAAAATGGCCTTTTTCTTGTAATTTACTAAGATGTTTGTAAACTGATGGAGATTCCTGTCCTGGATGACTGATCTCTATCAATTGACCATTTGTTTTCTTTCCTTGTCTTTGTGCTTGGGCAGCCAGGAGTGCCTGAGGAACACCACACCTCGCACTTGGCTGGGGGCGGGGGCACTGGCGTCCACTTCGTCCTCGGCCCACCCCATGCTCCCTCACCAATTTTGTAACCAGAATGTGAGTTTTCATGGGGAAAAGTACTCTTTGAAGACTTCTGGGAGATTATTTTGATGTGGGATAAGAGACAGAGGTTTTATTTTCCAGTATCATTCAGGCAGACTGTAACCCTAACACCAGGGGCCATGTGCTTACCTCAGAGAGCGTCCTGCCTCCGGGTGCATTTCCAGCCTCCAGGCAGCCACCAGGAGAGGCGGTGAGGTGAGCGCACTGCGCGAGGACCTTGCAGGAGGGCCAATAGACAGCCACCTTAGAGCTCAGAGAACAGCCATTCAGGGTCCCCTCAGAGCAACTGGCAGGTTTCCCGTGGGGTTAGCCAGCAGGAATATTGGATGCCTGGCAAAATGACCTCAAAAATAAGTATAGACCTCAAGGGTGCCTGGGGAGCCCAGTCAGTTAGGCGTCCAACTCTTGATATTGGTTCAGGTCATGATCTCATGGTTTGTGAGATCGAGCCCTGCATCTGGCTCTGTGGTGAGTATCAAGCCTGCTTGGGATTCTCTGTCCCTCCTCCATGCTCGCTCTCTCTCTCTCTCTCAAAATAAATAAATAAACTTTAAAAAAAAAGAAGAAGCATGGATCATGACATTTTTTCTAAGACTTAAAACCATTGATCCCTATTACTGTTCTGAGAGTTAAATAGAGAATAGGATAAAAAATCTATGGACTTCCATGTCCTCATCTGCTCAAAAGAAGGACATGTTAGGGATGGGCAGAGGGTCCGCACACAACGTGCAGAACTCTGCAGCTTGCTTGTCTCCCTAGAAGCTGACGGCCCTGGCATGGCTGTCCCCAGAGCAGTAGCCCAGCCCAGGTCGGAGCGCGAGGAACAGCACAGGCTGCACACCACGAGCTGCACGCCTCACTTCAGTAGCAGTTGGAGTTAACTAGTCCTCTCTCCGTTACTTTTACAGCCAATAGGCCCTATACCCCGCTTTCCCAGTTCCCTCCTGACTATTGTTCCATCAGTACCGCTATACCCATGGACCAGAAAGACTCCTCAGAAAGGTCAGGCTTGCAATGTGGAGAATGCAGTCTGCCCTTCCTCCACACTTACTAATGGGAAGCAGTTTTTTAAATGTTTATTTCTTTTTGAGAGAGAGAAAGAGAGAGAGAGAGAGAGGGAGGAGCAGAGAGAGAGGAAGACACAGAATCAGAAGCAGGATCCAGGCTCTGAGCTGTCAGCACAGAAACCAATGTGGGGCTCGAATTCACCAACCACATGATCATGACCTGAACCCAAGTCGAATGCTTAACTGACTGAGCCACCTATAGGCTCCTCACTTTCAAAGAGCAAATGCCCAGTGCAACAACTGGAAACCCTACAATCTTACATTTGGACCTTTGTCTATGTGGACATGAAACTCTCTATGGAAAGTATGTTCCACAAAAAATGTACATCCTTGTTTTTTTCTAAGAGTCACACTTTAAAAATAAAGCCATTAAAGTATAGGAGATATACAATGTTATGTTGATTTCAGATGTACATCTTCATTCAACAGTTCTATGCATTACCCAGTGCTCACCATAGTCACCATCTGTCACCATACGATGTTACTAAAATAGTACTGACTATATTCCCCATGCGGTCCTTTTCGTCTTGGTGTTATTTATTTTATACCTGGAAGTTTGTACCTCTTTATCCCCTTTATCTATTTTGCTCGTCCCCCCTCCCACCCACCTCCCCTCTGGCAACCACCAGCTTTTCTCTGAGTTCAAGAGTCCGTTTGTTTAGAGGTACCTGGGTGGCCCAGTCAGCTGAGTGTCCAACTCCTGATTTTGGCCCACTTCATGATCCGAGGGTCATGGGATCGACCCTGTGTTGGGCTCTGTACTCAGCAGGGACCCCGCTTAAGATTCTCTCTTTCTCTTTGCCCCTCTCCTCTACTTTCTAATAAAATTAAAAATTAAAGAATCTGTTTGTTTGTTCATTTGTTTTGTTTTTTAGATTTCACTTGTAAGTGAAATCAAATGGTATTTGCCTTTCTCTGATTTATTTCACTTAGCATAGTATCCTCCAGATCCATCCATGTTACTGCAAATGGCAAGATCTCATTTTTTTGGTGGCTGAGTAATATTCCATTTTGTATATGTATATATTTATCCATTCCTCTATAATCAACCCTTGGCTAATTCAAGGGTTGCAATTACCTCCTAAGGTCAGCAAATTGCTTTTCTTTTTAATCTACACTAACTTCAAATTAAGCCTATTCTCAGAAGTACATAGACTTAGTAATAGAAAATACTTTCAAACTCTTCTGCAATAATTACTAGCTTAGGACTATTGAGTTCACAAGAAGTCACATCTTTTAAAAGTCTGAAAAAGAGTATTAATTCCTTAATTACCAATAATTATGTTCAGCTTCTTTTAAAGCAAAGATACTTAACTCAGAGAAGAAACATATACTGGAAGTTCAAGCAATCTTTACACTTGCTTTCTCTTATCTGTTTCAAGAAAGTGCCTCAAGGTCCAAACCTAAACTTTTGATTGGAAAAAAAAAAGTTTTAGGACAAAGTATCACTTTATAAGCTGCATATGGAACGTTAGCTCCTAGATGTGAGTCTCAAGCGATACCCGCCCGTGAGGGCTATGATTACATCACCACGTGATGTCCGCTGGACGGTTGCCTCACACAAACTGATAAAAACTCCATTTTGGGTAATTCTTAATCTACAGCGGATAGCTTCACATTTCATGTATACTTGATACTACCAGTACCACGTGGCTCTCTTTGGCCGATCAGCCCACTGGCTCCCACAAAAGAGAGTTTCCACAAACCTTACCAAGGCAGAGGTTTCTAGCCCAGGCATCCAACCCTAGTATCTGGAGCCACTGATTTTCCTTTCTGGGCCTTTTTTTCTAATCCTTAAAATTAGGGAGGTCTTTCTCACCACTAGGATTTTAGAATTCTTTTTTGGAGGCTCATGTAAGTCCCAGCTTCATTATGAGGAAGTGGAAAGAAATCGATGTGGTACCTGGTTCTCAAGTTTAAGGATGGGGCGAGAGGGACAGGCAGGGGAGCGGCAGCACGTGCAAGGCGGTAACAACCAGTTTTCTTTGTGATTCCCCGGGACGGACACTTGAGAAAAATGTTTTACTTCCTTTCTATCAATTTTGTATCTCCTCAGAGATAGGATTTTTTGTAAACATACTCCATAAATTTGACTTTCTCCCTAAACTTATTTAAAAAGTAAATTAAAGGGGCACCTGGGAGGCTCAGTTGGTTAAGCACCTGACTCTTGATTTCGGTTCAGGTCATGATCTCACAGGTCGTAATTTTGAGCCCTGTTTCAGGTTCTGCCCTGACAGTGCAGAGTTTGCTCTCCCTCTCTCTGACCCTCTCCCACTTGCTCTCTTTCTCTCTCAAAGTAAATAAATTTTTAAAAAAGTAAATTAAAAAGAAAATCAACTAACAAGTATTTAGTAAAAATCTATTTTAGAGTCATTATTACTGTGTTAGGGCTAAGGTATACAGCATATCTCTTCCCAGAGGAGTTTCTAAGACAGTGACCAAAAATTATTTAGCAAAGAAGTAAAGAAAATTACTAGTTCATAACAATGTGGAGGAGCAGGCCCAAGAAAGCGCCAGGGCGCCGCAGCAGGCTGGGAGCACTGCCCTTGAGGCCCCTGGCAGAGCCCCACTCAAAGCCACCACAGGCAGTAGCCTGTGTCACGTGCTACTGTCTGAGTTTCTTTGTATTTGGAAATGCAGAGTGCCACCCCCCCCCCCAGGATCCCCGTTCCACCAACACGCCATGCCTGCCCACGGTCCCAAGTCG
The DNA here is from genome assembly GCF_006229205.1 of Suricata suricatta. Classification (NCBI taxonomy): domain Eukaryota; kingdom Metazoa; phylum Chordata; class Mammalia; order Carnivora; family Herpestidae; genus Suricata; species Suricata suricatta. The sequence continues at coordinate 112,084 of NC_043701.1, forward strand.
AGGAATTTATTCCCTCACCCCTGCTCCACATTTCGCACTCGCATATGCCTTCATTCTTGCACATCACTTACACTGTGAAGTAAACTTGCACTTGGGGTATCATTCATCTTTCGTCCACCGAGCAACACCAGCTACCACACACACAGTAGGTCTTCCTAAGTGGTGAACTGAGTTGATTCCTCTAAGAGGCATAGTGAATGGAAATGGCTGCATGTAAGTGTTAGGGTTCCACCTGGGCATGAAGATTTGGAATGAAATGTGGCTCTTGAAAGCTGTTACAAAGGCATTGTGGTACACAGGCCAGTGGGAGCAAAGGGAGGGAAAATAAAGGAGAGAGGACCCAACAAAAAACAGATGAAAATTTAGGAGGGAGCCCGTAGCAAAGGACCTGAAAACCAGGCAGCAGAGCCTCAGCTTGACTCGGTAGTTGTCGGGGAGCAGTAGTTCCCCAGCAGAAGCAGGGCATGCGGACAAAGCAACTTCTTGACCCTTGCCTGGCACAGGGCAGCAGTGATTCCTGTCCATGGGCTTAACGAGACCAGGAGACAAGGGTCTGGGGAGGAAGAAGTAGAGGCAGGAATTTTGGGAGCCCACTTGACTATGAGGAAGTGATCATCTTGATCAGTTTAGTCTAACAGCCTTTAACTAATGTTTAAATGTGTCTTTCCATGACTAATTTCATTTAAAAATTGGGAAGAATTTCTGTTGGTTCTGAGAGACCTGAGAATACTCTGCTCAAGGAGGCTGTGAACTTTCCCTGTCTGCCTGTGGTTCCCTGGCAACACAGCAGAACTGCCGCCAAGCTTGGATTGTGTTGGTTGTTACCCAGAGCAGCCAGAATTAGCTGTAACCCAAGGGTAAGTACAAGCTGTGGCCTTGGGGCATAGCCAATGCTAACCTCAGAAGAGCAGCCGCCATCAAGTGCAGGGCCAGGGGGATTCGGGAAATGAGTGAGAGAGAAGGTCAGGCATGGAAGCAAGAACAAAAAGCAGGATATATAGTCAAGACACTTTCTGGGGCAGATGATACCAATTAAACTAAAACCAGTTTCCAAACATTGAATTTTTTTACTCCTTTGATTGCAAAGTCCAGTTGTTATGGACAAGAATGCAATGCGGACTTGGTCTCTCCTACTTCCTGCTCTGCTCAGCTCACTGGCAGCTCTTTTCTCAGGCCACATGGCTCACGTGCCCTTCCCTGAGTAATGCCAACAGAAATGCCAAAGGCAATTTCCCTTCCCTATAATCCCGTCCTAAGCCAGGAGTCAGTTTCATTGGCTCAAAAGGCCATGTGCCAGTCCCTGAAGTAATCACAGCAGCCAAGACATGTAATGCTTGGATGGCCAGGGCTAGGTCATGGCAGCTTCCGCTAAATGTGGAGAACAGATGGTTCACCAAAGAAAATCAGGATGCTGTTGTCCTAAGAGTGCCTGGCAAAAATAAGGGAAAGCCTACAAGAGAAATGGTTCCTACGCAAATCCCTTTACCGCTGGGTGCCAGCTCCCGACTCGGCCTGGGGCCCCAAGCTCCCAGCCTGGGAAGGGTATCAGGGATTTCACAGAATAAGGAGACAATAACTTTTCTTAAATGCTTTCTTCTAAACTTGGAAGTAGAGGAATAAACTATATGGTCAATCTCCCCGCTACTTGTCCCCTTCCTGGCCCCCTGACTTTCCCACCCTTGGCCATTTGTCAGATTTCAACCAAGCTAATTATCCTCATGCTTGGCAAAATTAATTTATCATTTCATCTAAGATTAACACCTAGAAATATGCCAAATACTTGAGAAATGAACTGTTAAAATTTCTCTGGTATCGTCTACTTTGTGGTATCTTTCAAAACAGAGTTAGGAATCAGCTTTTCTATCAGTGATGTTTTGCTATCAGATCATAATACATAGTGTATGCTAATACCATTTACTTTCAGAATTATATACAAACCCATCACTTGACCTGATGACACTTAATACCAGTTCATACAATGGTTGAATGTTTTTTAAAAATGTTGTTTTTATAATAAGAGATATCACTAATGGGTATATTTTCATAAATCTGCAAGGGAGGGGTGGAGAATCAGGTAAACTAGCCTGGAAAGATTTATTCTTAGTGAGCCCAGAGTCACTGAGATCCCATAATACCATTCAACTCTTGGAGTAGAGGCCACATCCTTCTCCCTTTTCTTTGTTATTTTACAGGGGCCAAATAGCAAACAAGCACTCAGAGTTCGTATGCAGAAGCAGAAACAACACACCTCTCAAATTAGTAGAAAGGGATTATCGGTTCCATGGAGGAAGTCAAAGTGCCTGTGAAGTATAGTGTGGCCTTGAGTTCTGGGCACCATAAGTTGAGAGGCCCAGGGAGGGGCACAGAAGAGCCAATAGTAAAGGAATTTGGCACACTAAAGAGAAGACACAGGGAAGCATGATATTGGAAGTTCTATAATGTGGAAGAGGAATTATATCCATTCTAAGTCCTCAAGGGTTAAATAAGGAGCAAGAGAGGGAACATTCAGGTAGAGATTTTGGCTCAGTCAGAACTGTCCAGAGGTGGCCTGTATTGCCTTTGGTTGAAGGCACCCGGTACTTCCTGGCTTTGCATGTGCTCGAGAGGAATCTGGGTGAGCACTAAACAATCTTGATAATAGATGCAAGCAGCTTTTCTCCGACTGATGAAACTAAGCTCTCTCCACACAGGGGGACACTACCCTTCTAAAGAACTTTGACTGGCCAATCAGCTTCAACATCTATTTCTCTATCAGCTCCTTCTCATCATGATTTAAGTTTTTCTCATCTTAAAATCAAACCTAAACCCTTGAGAGGAGGGGAATCGAGAATAATTGGTAGAACCTGCCATTTATCCAGTTGTTCATGCCAGAAACTTAGAAATAGCCTTTATAGATCCCCCTCGCTTATCCCCAGAAATGCAGCTCAGTACCAACTTTTGCTGACTCCAACTCCTAAATGCTACACTGATCTTACAGTTTCTTTCCATCTCCATGCCCCTGGTCCTGTTCAAATCCCCAGCACTTCTCTCTCACACTACACAGTTTTCTGTCTGGCGCGCCTTCTTCAGGCCTCCTATTGCCCTTTGGACAGAATCCACATCTTGACTTTGTTCCCCAAGACATCTTCTGCCCCTCTCCCTCTTCGCCCCATGGAAGAGGCCTACTTCAGCATTCAATGCGCCTCCTTCTCGCTACAGGCTGCTGCACCAGCTGCACTATTTTTCCATCTGGTATGATTTTTGTCTAAATCCTTATCAACACGTGGGTCTCAGCTTAAATGTTGGTTCTGCTAGGAGGTCCTTCTCAACCTCCAGGACTCCGGGGAAATAGCCTCTTCACACTGGTTATCACTCAGCTTCCCTGGTAAACTCCAAGCTCTTTGAGGCCAGAGCTAGTGTTTGTATTCCCACCACAGAATTTGTAGTGTGTAGATTCAAGTGTCAGAGGCCCTTTGAGGATCAGATACAGAAAAACATAAATTTTTATAATTGCCTAGTGCAGCCTTGGGCAAGTGCACTTCTGTCCTGTGCCCTCAGTGTCTCTCTCTTATTTTTAAATTTTTTAAAAAATCTTTATTTATCTTTGAGAAAGAGAGAGACAGTGTGAGCAGGGGAGGGGCACACAGAGAGGGAGACACAGAATCCGAAGCAAGCTCCAGGCTCTGAGCTGTCAGCACAGATGCAGGGCCCAAACTCATGAAATGCGAGTTCATGACCTGAGCTGAAGTCGGACACTTCACCGACTGAGCCACCCAGGCGCCCCTCCCAGTGTCTCTTTGAGTAGAGCCCCAGTACAGTGCAGGGTCTGCCTGGAGACCTGCTCCTTCACACACACACACTGAGCTCACTGCTGGTGTGTTGGCTGGCCCTCCCTCCCACTGTGCTTCTTCCTTTCTGCTCATGAGAATCTGCCGCCAGGGGCTGGGTCCAGGTTCCACGGGCATGGCCAGTGGCTAAGCTGCAACAGGACTGTCTGTGCAATTTCACCAGATGATCTTCAGATGCTTTGCATTAGATTGTGTGATGTTTCCTTCTTTGCTTCCTTCAGAACCTACATCTTTCCGGGAAGGCACACATTGAACAAAGCTTTCCAAGTCACAGGAGTTTGGAAAAGTCAAGGTTTGTGTGGCCTGCCCGCTGTGTCTGAAGCTCCGGAGCTGGAGCTGTTCCACTTGCTTTGAACCAATATATTCCCATTAAACATACAGTAAAAGTTGCATTTAGTTAGCCAGGCTTTGGGGGGGGCGGCTGGCAAAAGGAGTGAAGCAGAGTGGGAGGGTTAAATGAGTCACAAGACGAAAGGTACAGCAGTCAATAGGCTTGTGCTGGAGCTGTGTGGGGACACTGTGGTAAGGGCAACATAACCCATGGACTTGGTGAGTCACCATCTCGTACATCGGAAATGAATGTGATGTTTTGTGTCGACTATACTTCAATTAAACAAACAAGCAATAAATAGCCAGGCTTTAACCCCAGGACTCAGCAGAGCATTGAAAAACCTGGGGAATGCAAATCTTTCCCTGTAGATTTCCCTGCCAAGTCACCCCATAGTAGGAACCCTGTAATACTCAAAGAAAGATATGAGTAATGAGACGGGCTTTGGAACTGAACCCAAAGTCCTAGCAACTTGGAACCTTCTGAAACAGTTGTTTGACCAGAGAGACCTTAAAGCAAAAAGCCTTAACATAAACCAACAACGAGGGTCAGCCACATGCCTCACTTCATGAGGCTTTTTATATGATCTCATGTTTATGTAGAACAAAATGCAAATGCTGTCCTGTGGATGTGTCCAGGTTGGTGGCCTTGTCAAAGGCTTCGGAAGTCTGGCTATGCTGAGTAAGTAGCTAGAGGCCTTCATGGTGCACATGTGGTCCCTCCAGCCTTGCTTTTGTTTGGCCTAAGGCCTCTAAGCCGGGAGCCCCAGCTGTCTCCAGCCATCAGCAGGTGTAAATACAGTACCCCTAAGGCCTGGTGGTTGGCCCATGGATGATTGAGGATGAATAACTCACAAGTTGCCCGCAGGCTGTCTGTTTCTAAGGGCATCCAAGGGAGAAATTTGTTGCTATAAAGATAACCACTTAGAGAAACGCCATTGATAAACTCACTGAAATGGATGTGGGGGAGTGCTTTTCAACGATAATTTTTAAAAAGCAGATTTATCGGGACACCTGGGTGGCTCAGTCAGTTCAGCAACAGACTTTGGCTCAGGTCATGATCTCACAGTTTGTGGTTTAGAGCCCTGCATTGGGCTCTGTGCTGACAGCCCAGAGCCTGGTGCCTGCTTCGGATTCTGTCTCCCTCTCTCTGCCCTCCCCATCTCATGCTCTCTCTCTCAAAAAGAAACAAAAAAAATTTTTTTTTTAAAAGCAGATTTGTCTAAACCAACGCAATTAAATACAGAAAACATTCCCTGGATGCTGGTAAACAGAATGCTGATTTCTGCTCTGATAAACCCTGTGTGATGTTTGAAAATCCTCTCAGGGCACCTGGGTGGCTCAATTGGTTGAACGTCCAATTCTTGGTTTCAGTTTAGGTCATGGTCTCACAGTTTTGTGAGTTCAAGCCCCATACTAGTGCAGAGCCTGCTTGAGATTCTCTCTCTCCCTCTCTCTCTGTCCCTCCCCTGCCTGTGTTCTCTCTCCCCACCCCTGCTCTCTCAGAATAAATAAATAAACTTTAAAAAGAAAAGAAAAAAGAAAGAAAGAAAAGAGTCTTAACCTCTCTGTGTTCCAAACCCTCGATGAGGAGGACATGCTGGGTCCTGCTAGGGCATGTTCTGCTCTACAAGACTGGATCCGAGCCTTTTACCTGATATGCCATTTGCCACGATCGTTTCCCATGCTGTCGGTTGCCTGTTAGTTTTTTGGATTGTTTCCTTTGCCTTGCAGAAGCTCTTTATCTTGATGAGGTCCCAGTAGTTCATTTTTGCTCTTGATTCCCTTGCCTTTGGGAATGTGTCGAGGAGGAAATTGCTGCGATTGAGGTCAAAATCTACAAGGCGCTCACTAAACTCCATACACGAAAAATGAATAATCCAGTGAAGAAATAGGCAGAAGACCTGAACAGACACTTCTCCAAAGAGGACATCCAGATGGCCAACAGGCACATGAAACAATGCTCAGCGTCACTCATCATCAGGGAAATTCAAATCAACACCACACTGAGATACCACCTCACA
>NC_043701.1:118361-158670 GCF_006229205.1 Suricata suricatta
CTCCTACACTGTTGGTGGGAATGTAAACTGGTGCAGCCGCTCTGAAAAACAATGTGGAGGTTCCTCAAAAACTATTGATCGAACTCCCTTGTGACCCAGCAATAGCCCTGCTAGGGATTTACCCAAAGGATACAGAAGTGCTGATGCATAGGGGCCCATGTACCCCAATGTTCATAGCGGCACTTTCTACAATAGCCAAATCATGGAAAGAGCCTAAATGTCCATCACCTGATGAATGGATCAACAAGATGTGGTTTATATATACAATGGAGTACTACATGGCAATGAGAAAGAATGACATATGGCCATTTGTAGCAAAGTGGATGGACCTCGAGGGTGTCATGCTAAGTGAAATAAGTCAGGCAGAGAAGGACAGATACCATATGTTTGCACTCATAGGTCTAACAGGAGAAACCTAACAGAGGACCTTAGGGAGGGGAAGGGGGAAAGAGAGCGGGGGAGAGAGAGGGACACAGATCAAAGGAGACTACTGAATACTGAAAATGAACCGTGGACTGAAGGGGGAGGGGGAATGAAGGAAAGGGGTGATGGTCATGGTTGGGGGCACTTGTGGGGAGAAGCACTGGGTGTTATATGGAAACCAATTTGAAAATAAACTTAAAAAAATTAAAAAATAAAAATAAAAGACTTGAAAGTCTTTCCTACCTCCAGTCCACTAGAATTCCACGAAGATTCTTTTAAAAATCTTGTATCAGAGCACCTGGGTGGTTCAGTCAGTTGAGCATCCTACTTCAGCTCAGGTCATGATCTCACGGTTCATGAGTTCAAGCCCCATGTCAGGGTCGCTGCTGTCAGCACAGATCCCACTTTGGATCTTCTGTGCCCCCCTCTCTCTGCTCCTTCTCCACTTGCTCTCTCGCTCCCTCTGTGTCTCTCTGTCTCTCTCTCTTTCAAAAATGAACAAATCTTTGAAAGCCTTTTTTCAAATGTGCTTCTTAACATTCCTCTAACTTGTTACTTTAAAACATACAAAAACAACAAATCTAAATCCTGACTTTACTGACGTTCTAATTGCATATTCTTTTTCCAGTTTTGTAGTTCACTGCAAAACAAGCATTTAAGAGGGATGAAATACCCCTCAAATAATCACAGCTCCCTCCGGGCTCCTCGCATTGCTCCCGGGCTCCAGGTGCCAGGAAGGGCTACCTTGAGGGGGAGGCTGGCGGCTCTGCATGATCAAGTGACAGGCATTCTCTCTGTGGCCCGTAGCTGGCTTCATTCACAGCCTAGCTGTTACTTTGTTCATCTCTTGCTGTATTTGTTTGCAGGGCTAAATTATTGCCAGTCCTGTCAGAGGTCAAAGTTATGAATACAATTATGTAATGCTTAAACAAATGACACAGTGGTGTGAACTTGAAAATTTTGTAGGATTTAGGTCAGTGGCTAAGGAATCTCTCTTCCTTTCAAGGAGTCTGTCCATTTGCCTCCATGCCACACCACCTCAGCTGACTGCTCTCGTCCCACGGGCTGTCCCTCGGGTCACATGGCTTCTTCCCCCAGCATGACTTCCATCATGCCCTTCTGTACGTGGAGGCGGCACCGTGCCCTCCGACTGCAGATGACCTGGGCCTACACTCCTGACACCTCTTCCCAGACAGGCAGATGGGTACTGAGGCTCCTGCTCCTCATATGGACCCGAGGCTGTGGCCCTCGGGAGGTATGCGATCCTGGGTGAGCTACCCAGCCTCCGGCCTCAGCTTCCAGTGCAGAAGCATGTGTTAAAGGACTTTAATAAAGCCCAAGCGGGATGATGGGAGTCAGGGACTTAGGTGCCGGCGTCTTCCTCCTCTGCTTCCTCACAGCTGCCTGCTCAGGACCTGGTGTTCTGCTGGCAGACGGAGTCACCACCGACCTGGGTGCTCTCTCCTCACTGCTCATGCCCAAAGGATTGGCCATGGAGAATTTTAACTCTTCCCTATCCATGGAGTCTGTCCCTTCCTCTGCAGTCTCGTGGCTATTGTCTGGATTTAGCCCCTTGTCCCTTGTGGGAGCTGGATCCTCTAACTGGCCTATCTCCCTACTGACTTTACTGTCACCCCTCTGACTCCACCTCCACCACCCTGCTCCTGGAGTTAGTTTTATGAATGGAATCTGATCCTGACACTCCTTGCCTCAAACCCCTTCCACCATCCCCATCTCTGGAGGGCAGGGCCCTGAGCACCTGGAGAGCTTGGCCCGCTCCAGGCCATGACACATGGGTGTCAGGCTGTCTTCTCAGACCAGGCTCTGCCCGGGACACCACCATTAGCCAGGAAAACACTGCCTCTTCCCAACAGGCACAGCTCAAAGGTAATCCCCTCTACCCAGTCCACGAACAAACAGATTTGCTTGCTTTGTCATTTTTGTCCCCGCTAGGGTCATTCTTACCACATATTTCTTTACCACAGAAGTTGTTTAAACCAAAACCCATAGGACCAAGCCATTGTGTTAACCCCAACTTATCGATGCCCGAGGTGAGCAGCAGGCCAGAGGCTCCGGGTGACTGACCCTCCCTCACACCGGCAAAGCGGGGCATTCATTGTTCTGCTGTGTGTCCCCCCTGCGCTCACCAAGAAACAACACTACTAACAGCCTGTAAACTGAAGAAGTATGAATGGAAAAGTAAGAACCGGTTTTTTTTGTTTTATGGTTACTACTTTGAGTTTATTAAAGAACTAATAAATATTTGCTTAAGTCAGTATCACAAAATGCTGTAAAAGATTTTTTTAATCACAAAAATAACAAAATATGTTGTTCTCTGATAGCTTTACCTCAGTGTCCTTAAATTCTTTTTCATTTTTACTCACACAAAAACGTGGGCAGCATAAATGATGCATTATGGGTGAGGTTTATTCCAGGAAAAACATGGAGAATTCCAGACAGCAGATGTTGTCAAAGGACAAGCTATGAGTTGAGTGGAAAATGAATGTACTTTAGTCTTTAAGTTAACATTTTTATGGATTTCTGGTCAAATTAGTGGAACAGAGCGTGCAAAAGTAGTGCCTGCTCTGTGTCCCCTACCACAATGATGGACCTCACCTCACCTGGGTCCCACTGCCCAGCCGAGGACCTCACACCAAGAGGTCACGTCATATTTGCCAAAGGAGTGAGGAACAAACTGAACCAGGCCTCTGGGTGGGAAAGAAAACTGACTTCCCGCTGTCTTGTGCTGAAACCCAGGTTCTGTTAAAGAGGGAATTTCAGGAAGCCCACACACAAGGCAAAACCTACACCCGGGAGCTGGGTCATTCTGGGAGCACCAGAGCGCTTTCTGGGCCATCACTCAGCCCTGGACAGTTTCTGAAACGGATTGGCTCACTTTTTTGGCTGGACACACTTGCCCTTCTTCGTGATTCAGAGGCCCGGGAGCACCTCGCTGTGATTTGGGACGTGGCTCAGAATATCGGTTCTCATTGTTCGTAGCAAGTGTGGGGAATTACGGCGACCCTGCAGGGCCCCCAGGGGCCGCCGAGCCGAGGCGCTTCTTCCCGGCACCTCCAACAACTCTCGGAGAGCAGCTTCTTCTCAGGTCCTCTGCTTCTACCTCAAAGTCAGGTAAAGTCCTGAATTGCTAAACTTTGATAAGCTAGAATGTCCCTGTGTTGTTTCACAGCTAAGTTACTAATTATTGGCCTTGGCTCCACTTACAGCCCCTCCAGGGTAGTTTCCAGGCTCATTGAGTTTGCATCAAGAGTTCCCAAACTGCCTGGGTGATCTTTTCACTTTACAGGGCACTGTCAGCCTAGAGGCCTCTCATGCTGCTCAGGGCTCATGAGGGGAATCCTGAGTGTTTCCCAGACCATCTGTGGAGAAGGCTAGATTACATTTCTAGTGTTCAAGTCATTACAGACTAATACTGCTATAAAATACAGGAAAAATAAATTACCAGAAAAATAAAATTTAAAAATACACACACTGCAGCAACTTCTGACTCAACACATCTCCAGAGTCAAGGAAACAAAAGCAAACATGAACTACTGGGACCTCATCAAGATAAAAAGCTTCTGCGCAGCAAAGGAAACAATCGGCAAAACTGAGAGATAATCAACAGAATGGGAGAAGGTATCTACAAGCAACATATCAGATAAAGGGTTAGTATCCAAAATCTATGAAGAACTTAACAAACTTAATACCCAAAAACCAAATAATCCAGTGAAGAAATGGGCAAAAGACATGAATAGACACTTCCCCAAAGAAGACATCCTGGTGGCCAGCCAACATATGAAAAACTGCTTAACATCTCTCATTATCAGGGAAATACAAACCAAAACCACGTTGAGATACCACCTCACACCTGTCAGAATGGCTAACATCAACAACCCAGGCAACAACAGATGTTGGCAGGATGCAGAGAAAGAGGGTCTCTTTTGTACTGCTGGTGGGAATGCAAACTGGTGCAGCCGCTCTGGAAAACAGTATGGAGGTTCCTCAAAAAATTAAAAATAGAAGGACCCTATGACCTAGCAATTTAGCTACTAGGTATTTATCCAAGGGATAAAGGAGTGCTGTTTCAAAGGGACAGACGCACCCAATGTTTATAGCAGCACTGCCAACAATAGTCAAAGTATGGAAAGAGCCCAAATGTCCATTGACAGATGAATGGATAAGGAAGATGTGGTATATATATATATACAATGGAGTATTACTCAGCAATCAGAAAGAATGAAATCTTGCCATTTGCAGCTACGTGGATAGAACTAGATGGTATTAGGCTAAGTGAAATTAATCAGTCAGAGAAAGAAAAACATTATATGACTTCACTCATATGAGTACATTAAGATACAAAACAGATGAACATAAGGGAGGGGAAGCAAAAATAGTATAAAAACAGGGAGGGGGACAGAGATTCTTAAATAAAGAGAACAAACAGAGGGTTGCTTGAGGGGTTGTGGGAGGGGGTATGAGATAAATGGATAAGGGGCTTAAAGAATCTACTCCTAAAATCATTGTTGCACCATGTGCTAACTAACTTGGATGTAAATTATAAGAAATAAATTATAGAAAGCAAAAAAATTCTAGAAAAAAAGGATTACTTTAAGATAATATCTAAAAAAATAAAAATAAATAAAAATAATAAAAAATACATACAAAAGGAAGCCCTGGATTTTATTAGAGTCAAGAGGCATAAAAGTCTATTTCAATAAATATAACCAGAACATAGCATAGTACAGACAAATTACCACAAATGCATGAGTAGTTCACTGAAATGTACATGTTGGGACACGTATAACTCTTCATCACTCTGCAGGCATAGCTATGTGAAAACTTATGAAACAGCAGTTGCCCACGTGCGTGCTTTGAAACCATCTCAAGTCTTGGAGGTAACAAATGAAGTTGCTTCTTGCTTGGTGTATCTAACCTAAGCAGGAGAGCTGACAAGACTCCACATGCAGGGGTAATGTATAACTGACCAATTTTTGTGCTTGGTCTTTAGAAATTTAGAGAAACCAGTCTGACCCAGGTTTCTGGAGTGTGCAGGTTGCTGATGGGATGGAAGAAGAGATATGACATCATTTTAGCAGGCTTAGGGTATCCCTTTTAGCTTTACTGGAGAGAAGCAAGCTGCACCACCAATCTCTCATCAAGAATCAGTCCTCACTGAGCATTCTGTAAAGTCATAGTCACTGTTCTGTAAGAGCTGACTAACGTATCCGAAGAGGCCACCCCCGTGTGGTAGACCTGCTGTGCAGGAGTGGCCTACGGCCAGGCTCACACCTCCAGCGCTGCCAGCCCAGGACGGCAGGCCACTCACACACTGGGTGATGGGAGATGCTGTGTTGCTGTAAGGTTTCTGGAAGCTCACTCATTTGTCCGTAGGTGGCCCCCGCACTTTGAGTAGCCTTTTGCTCCTGGGGAGTAAGTCCCTTCCACTCCTGGAAATTATCTGGAAAGGGCCGATGGGTCCTTCGATGTATGATTTTATTGGGTTTTGGACAGCACTGATGCGTGTGTGTGAGCCCACATGAGTGTGTGAGATGTGTGCATGTGTGTACATGTGTGCACCCCATGAATGTGCGTGTATGTGTGGGATTGAAGTGGGACACAGTAAATGCTGTGTGCTGCCATATTTGTGGTTCCCTTACAGTAAACCCCTGAAAAGATCTATTCAAACAGTAGTTTTCACACACACCCTTTAAGTTTTCAAGTTAAATCGTCCACAGAAGTCACTGTGTAAAGCAGTCAAGCAGTTTACAGGCACGGAGAGGAGAAGAGACCCCCTCCCCTTTATCATGAGGCCTTTCACTGTGAAAACACTTCTATTAGAAGATGAAGACAGAAGGGGAGTCCCCCCGCCCGCCCCGCATAGGAGGGGAGCACTGCAGTTCCCTCCATGGAGATCCTGCCAGGTCTCTGCCCGGTGCCCAGTTCTCTACCAGGCCCGCTGTTCCCCGCCATGCTCTGAGCACAGCCTGTTATGCAGATCCCCAAGTCAGGGTTCTTCCTGGAGAGTGAGCCTGAAGTTGACCCAAGTGACAAACTCATTAGCACATAGGCCCAAATGGCTAATAAAAATGACTAAAAGCTCAATGGCACCTCCAAGGAAAGGGATGAAGGAGCTCTCATTGAAGGTCAGGAAACTCTCAGCATCCAGACAATAGGGACACTGGTTCTGACACTCTGGGGACTATCTCTTTCTCTGGCAAATGGATGACAGGAGCTCACAAAACTTTATGAAGGAAAGAGGAAAAAGGTAGGAGAAAAGGGCAAGAGAAATGTGCATCTGGAATTCTGCATTGTCATCTACAGGTGACACGTCACCCCCAGTAGGCCCTAAGACTTGTCCAAAAACACATACTAGGGAGCACATGGGCACTGAACTTCTAGAACATGCAGTATGGGACTCTCTGACAGTCCAGATGGGAGAACAAGCAGAACAGGTCATTCAAAGACATACGATTCCACAGTCAGGCTTGGGGAAGCTTTCTCTGGGAGGGTCCTGTGAGCTGACTCGTAAAGGAATTAGCCAGACAACGGATGAGAGGTGATTGGAGAAGATTCCTAAGCAGAAAGCAGAGAACACAAAGTGCACAGAGCTCTGTGTGGCTCACGGTGAGACCCACGGCAGGACTGGGAGAGATGGGGCGGGCCGTGCCCCCCGCATACCACACTGTCTTCCAAGGAGCAAACACACCAGACACATTTATTATCTTCATAAAAACAATAGGTGATGCAGGGTATTGCCTCTTTGATGAAGGTGGTTTGTCAAAGTAGTATAATCACATTTGAGAAAATATTGAAAACAAACCAAAGGGGAAAAATTCTTACCATTAATCTTACCACTGAGTATAGCTAACGTAACCAACTGGATAAACTTCCTTATATCCTTTTTATATGCATATTTTGTACAAAAACTGTAATCATAGTATATGTACAATCTTGTAATTTACTTTTCTAGTAATCTTTATACCATAAATATTTTTTAAACTTTTTTTAATGTTCATTTTTGAAAGAGAGACAGCACGAGCGGGGGAAGGGCAGAGAGAGAAGGAGACACAGAATCCAAAACAGGCTTCAGGCTCTGAGCTGTCAGCACAGAGCCCAACACAGGGCTTGAACTCATGAACCCCGAGATCATGACCTGAGCTGAAGTTGGATGCTCAACCGACTGAGCCCCCCAGACACCCCCTATACCATAAGCATTTATTCATATCACTGGTGCATTTCACATCTGAGAGCCGGCTTGGTCTCCCTCATTCCTGGACCCAGTACAAGGCCAGACACATAGCATTTAGACTGGATGTCAGGAGGATCCTTCAGTCCTCAACCAACTGGCTGAACACTTATTCCATGCCAAGCAAGTGCCAAGAAAGTTTCCAGCAGTGCTGACATTCTGCCATGGAGGCATACAATTGAACTTAAAAACAGCAAAAACGAAACAAGACGATTATGATGCATGTTGCACTGGCGCCGTGAAGAAGACCCCAGGTGATGAGACAGCGCCTCCCTCAGGCCAGTGCTGAGCACTGCTCTCAATTCAGTTTTGTCTGTAAACTGGAAATTATTTTTTGAGGCCTTGTTTCATGAGATTTTTCTCAAAAAGGATGATAAAGTTTTTATGAATTTAAAATCCAAACAGAAAACTTAATATTGCTATGATTATGATTGGTGACAGAGTTCATTTTTCTCTAAGGTAATTGATAGTATCATGTTTAGACTAAAAATTTCACTTGAAATATTAATGGAAACTTACATTTACCACAGAAGAGAAGAAAAGGGCCAGGCGGAGTGACCTTTCCTACTGATTTATTACCTTGTAAAAGTTTCCAGGAAACACATTTTGAAAATACCATTTCCTGGTCCCTGGAGGCCGCACCCCTGGCCACATGAAGAGGTAAGCTCTTGGAAGATTTCAAAGGTGGCCCCTGATTAGGAGTCGAGAGGAACATATATCCCTGAAGGTGACATGCCTAAACTTAGATCCATCTCCCCAAGACAGAGTCACTCTAGAAAAATCGCTTCTCTGGAATTTGACTGGAGCAGAGCTTCTGCAGGCTGGCCTCCAAAACAACGGAGCAGCCCAAGCCCGTTCTCACTCAGATGTCTCGCTTATATTTTTGTTTTTCACTATTTTCTCACTTGTTGAAGAACTTTTTTCTGCTCAACTGCTTCAATCACATGGTTATTTCCAGTTCTTTTCTTCAAATTAAAATAAGTTTCTGATATACTCTTACTTTTGTTCATGTCCACTTTAAAAAATTAATTTATTTAAATAACTTAGCAAATACTTACAAAAACACTAACCCAAATAAAAACTAGGACATTAGAAAATTACTACCTCTACCTAAACACCACTCACCCCCATCCCAGACCTCTCCTTATGGCTGATTATCTTATGTCACTGGTGCTTTCTGTACACTTATTTTTATCTGATACATATGTTCCTAAAAGTCATGTGGCCTCAGTGTTAGCTCTTTTTAATTCTCTGGGGATTTTCATTAGCACCCAAAATTAAGTTACTAAAATTCATACATATGGTTGCACATAGCTGGGATTCTTAATTTGAGGTGCTATAGCATTTGGATATATGACAATTTATTCATTTTCCTATTGGTAGTGATTTGAATTGTTTCCAGATTTCTGCTGTCATGTGACACATTCCTATTTATGCCTTTTGACTACATGTACAAATGTTTTCTTTGGATCACAGGAAATATGAAAGTTTATATTTACAACATAAGGTCAACCTGCTTTCCAAAGCAACTGCTCCGACTTAACGCCAGCAATGTGTATGAGATACCACTGATCTGAATTTCTTCCCACCCTTGTCATTATCAGACCTCATCACATGTCCTCCTTGAATGCGGGTAAAATGGCATCTCAGTGTGATTGTGATTTGCATTTTCCTGTTCACTAAGATTATTGAGCCCCTCTTCATATATCTGTTGGCTATGGATTTAGTTTTCTGGGAAGTATGTATTACTGTCTTTGGACTTTTAAAATGTTTATCTGGTGCTGGGGCACCTGGGTGGCTCCGTCAATTGAGTGTCCAACTTCGGCCCAGATCATGATCGCACAGTTCGTGAGTTTGAGCCCCGCATCAGGCTCTGTGCTGACAGCTTGGAGTCTGGAGCCTGCTTTGGACTCTGTGTCTCTCTTGTTCTCTGCCCTTCCCCTGCTCGCTCTGTCTCTCTCTCTTCTCTCTCAAAAATAAATAAACATTTAAACAAATTTAATGTTTAGTCCTTTTCTTATTGGTTCATAACAGTTCTTTGAATTGCATACACTAATTCTCTATCAATTACATGTTGCACATACCTGCTCGCATTTTGTAATGTGTTTTCAGTTTCTTTAAGGTAATGTGGTTTTCTGTTATCAACAACACTTGTGGACTCATTTAAGAAATCTTTTGCTGCCAAGGTCTGGAAGATATTCACCTATACATTTTGCTGTGTCTACCTACTTTCACTCTCTTTAATAAAACCAAGCAGTTCTGCACACTCAATTCTGTTGTATCTTAGCGTGGTGAAGACAGGAGTTGATGAATTCACTTTACCAAGGCCACTTGCCTTGGAGACACATTTCCTAAATGTGGAATGAAAGGCCTGATGATGTGACTTAAGGTACCGACTTGTAAGAGGAAATGAAGTTTAGAGGGCCCTTCCCAGTGTCCTCTGCACACTCGGGGAAGGTGACCGATTCCTTAGAATGGGTATCCCGAACTGGTGGGGCACTCGCCCCGCAGCTCATCTGGGAATGCATGCACATGCTTGGTTTGCCTTGAACCCAAAACCTTCTTAGAGCTGCTGAAATAGAGTGACTGGGGGTCAACCTGCTCTTAGCACTTGTCTTCCAAAATCAGCAAGATCCCTTCTTGCTGAGAATAGCTTCTTAAATCCTAGTGACGAGGCATTGTGCTGACTGCTCTTAAATGCGAACTGCAGTAGACGGCCCCTCACACAGTATGTACATTAAAAATGCAAGTAACTTGCCCTGTAGTCTGAAGGAAATAATATTGGTTTCGAAGCCTCTGGTCCTAAAACATCACACACTGGTTTACTGGTTTCAATCAGAAAACAACACACAGGAAAGGAGTCCAACTGGGTGTCTGAGTCTTCCAAATCCAATGACTGGAAAGTGAAGTCAGATGGATTGCCCCAGGGAATTGCAGGCTGCATCGATGTCACGGAGCCGGGAGTCGTGGCTCAGAAACACACATCCACTCCCGAATGCTCTAGCATCTTTTGAAGTACAACACAAATGAGAAATGTGCAAAACATAGATGTGCAGCCCAAACAGTTACCAGAAAGCAAAACACTAATGGCCGCTACTCAGGTGAAGAGAGTGGGACACATACCCTGTTCCCCACAGGGCCTGCCCCCTACTTCCAGCACAATCTCTCAGCTTTGCCTGGCTTGGAACTTTGTAGAATGGAAGAGCATGCATTCTTTTGGGTCTGGCCTCTTTGTTGGCCCAAGTAGTATGTGCCGTAATGATGGAATCAGAACATTTTTCTGGATTGTTTTAACCAGAAGTGCTGTCGGCAGAGGCCCACACTGACAGCTCACTCAGGAAACGCTTGGCTGAAGAGTACTGCTCGCCCGAAGTGACACCCTCTTCCCAGGGCACCCCTCCTCCCTGGGTAGACCCACGCTGGGGTAAAGGTCCCAGTTTAAGGGACACTCTCAGGGCCCATCCAGCTTCAGGGTTCTCTGTGGGGTCAGCTAAGGCCTCTGTTGAGACAGAACCCTCGCTCATACTCTTCCTCTGCCCAGTCCTGCTTCCTTCCGTTCCTTCCGCAGTGCTGACCCCGGAGCACTCCAAGATAAAACTCCAGCAGAACCATTTCCATCTCACAGTCCAGCCAAAAACCCAGTCTGTACAGTTAATACCACCAGTGGCACAAGAGGACAGATATAGGATGCAACCTGCCTCCAGTGACACAGAGAATGTCCCTGGCACTGGGAGCCATGCCACTGTTAACCCTTCCACCAGGGATCAATGGACTGACATAGAGGGAGTGCGCAATGTGATGGACATTTAAGAAATATGCAGAAAGTAACAGCTGCAAGGCCAGTGAAATCAGACAGGGGTTGCTAATGTCAATGAATGGTTTGAAGAATGGAGTGATCAGTATCTAAAATCTGAGTGTGAACTCCAGCAGCTCTGAGTCACATAAAAAACATTCTCATCTCCTTCAGGTGGAAAGCAAAGAAAGATGACCCATCCCAGGGCTCAGTCACAAAAGTAGTGGGCTCTTAGGAAGATTCAACTCCCCACCTCACCCATTTGCTCTGTCAAAACTGATGCCACTGAGAAAGGAAAGTTTGTCTATTGGGAATCACTCTCCTGGATTAAGAGAGAAATTCCAGGAGAAGGTGGAACACCCACTAGGCTGGCTCCTCTGAGCAAGGAAGGCGTGAAGCCCCTATTAAATGAGGAGGAAACACCAGAAGGAGGGGATAACAGGCTCAGAGAAGTGAGTGTGCTAGGGTAGAAAAGCCCCCAGAGGCATCCCATCAGAAGCCCCACAGGCCACACCACTGACAATGCAATGTGGATGTGCTAGTGACAGGGCAGTGATGGCCCTCCCATGCTGGCTGGACAGATGTACTGAGCTCTGCTCTCTCATGGTCGCAGGATCATAAGACTCTGAAAATGTAGACAAGGTGGTTACACTTCACCACCCAAAGCCAAGTAGAATTACTTAATCTGTGACAAGGCTGGAGTGGCAGTCAGGAGGAGCTTAACTCAGAGGGTTGTAGAGAAGGTGGAGAGAACAACACTCCCAGTTATGAAATAGGTGGGCAGTCCACAAAGGTGCCAAGCAATCTGTACAATCAAATCAAAGATGTTCATGAAACTGAGCATATGGTCACCCCAATAAAAACTTACAAACTCTTGTCTAGCGCCCAGATTCAAGCCAGTGTGGACCCACACAATACATTCTCTGAGGGGTCTCTAGCCTACAACAGAGGGGACCTGCTGTAGCGAGTGTACCCAGTCCTGACTCCCTCGGTCCTTCCTGCACAGGATCCAGGGCCAATCATTCAGCTTGTGGGTAAAGAGGGGGACTCCCAAATATTACAAAGACCGTTGGCCACAGCAGTCCAAATTGACACTGATAATCAAAAACCTAAAATGTCATCATGGTCCCTCTGCTAAAATGGGAGCATTTGGAGGCCAAGGGATAGAATCCTGGCTTGGGTCCATGGGACACATAAACTCACTTGCTGGTAATTTTACCAGGGCCCAAATGTGTAATTGGAATAGATATTCTTAGTAGGTGGCATAACTTACACTGTCCTGGTTCTTTCCCTTTCCTTTCATAGATGCTGACTCAAAGAGTGCTCCCTCAAAAAGCCTCCACATGTTCTCCTCTAGTTTTTAATTATGGATTAAATTTCTTTAAAACCCTAGAGCTACTCAGATTTCTGTTTCCTTCTTTTCACTTCTTCATGCACAAATATAATTGTACATTTCCAGTAATATGTCCATTCTACTTAAATTTCAATATATTAATCTCATTTATTATTTCTAGGGGGTTCTTTCATAAAGTCCATGAAATTTACTACCTAGGCTGTTATAACTTTTGCAAATAGTGAGGGTTTTTTTTCCTTTTCAATTTGTATGCCTTTTATTTATTGTTATTGCTTTATTGCTTGTGTTCTTTTCCATATTAGGAAGAAAACATTCTTTCACTATTAAGCATGATGGTTTTTCATCCTTTGGCAAGTTGGGAGAATTCTGCTCTATACCTCATATGTCTTAAGTTTTTATCATGAGTGGATGTTGGCTTTTTGAAATGCATTTTCAGTATCTATTGATATGATAATGTAATATGACAATTACATTGTTTGGTACATTATCTTGATTATAATGTAATAAGGTGCCTTACATTGTTTGATTTTGAACTGTTGAACAAGACTTGTATTCCTGACATATACCTGATTGGGTCAGTATGTATTAGCCCTTTTTAAATATGGATTCAATTTACTGAAATTTGGCTGAAGATTTTTGTGTCACTACTCATGAAAAATATTGTTCTGTGGTTTTATTTTCTTATAAAGTCTTTTTCTGGTTTTCGCATCAGGGTAACTCTGACCACATAAAATGAGTTGGAAAGGTTTTTTTATCCTCTTCTATTTTCAGGAAAATATTGTGTAGAGTTAGGGTTTGTTTCTTTGGATATATTCTAGAATTTACCAGTAAAACCATCTATGCCTGGAATTGGGTTTGTTGGAAGGTTGTTAACTACAAATACAGAGCTATTCAGATCATCCTTTTCTTCTTGAATGATATTTGGTAGTTTGTATCTTTTAAGAAATTGTTCTATTTGATCTAAATTATCGATTTATGGGTACAAAGCAGAACCTTAAATTCCTTTTAATATTTTTGTATTCTTTAGTGTTGTCTCTTTATTTAGTTCAGATAATAATAACATGTGCCTTCACTCATCATGGAGTAGTCTGGCTAGAGATTTATCAATTTTAGTGAACTTTTCAAAGTATAAGCTTTTTGGGGCTCCTGGGTGGCTCAGTCAGTTAAGCGTCCACCTTCAACTCAGGTCATGATCTCACAGCTCATGATTTCAAGCTCAGAGCCCAGAGCCTGCTTCAGATTGTGTCTCCTTCTCTCTCTGCCCCTCCCCAGCTCAAGCTGTCTCTCTCTTCTTCAAAAATCAATAAACATTTTTAAAAAATTTAAAGACACCTTGTTGAATATATATTTTTAAAAAACAAAGTACAAGCTTTTGATTTCATTAGTCTACTCTTTATTTCTTGCTTTCAGTATTATCTCTTTTTATATTTATTATTTCTTCCCTTTGTCTTCCTTTGTGTTTAATTTTCTCCTCTTCCTTTAGGTAGAGTTCTTTATTTTTTTTTCCTAAGGTAAACATTCAATGCTAGACTATTTCCCTGTAGTCATTGATTTGGCTAGGTCCCACAAAATTTTATATATCTCATTTTGGTTTTCATTCAATTCAAAATATGTTGTGATTTATCTTGATATTTACTTATTGACCCATCTATAACCCAGAGACATTTTGTTTAATTTTCAAATATTTGGAAAATTTGCATCTATCTATCCTTCGTTGATTTCTATTTAAATTCCTTTATAATCAGTTATCACATATTGTGTGGTCTCAGTCTTTTAACTTCATTAAGAACTGCTTTATGACCCAGAATTTGGTCTATCTTGATTAATGTTCCATCTGCACTTGAGAAGATGCATTTGAGGTATATATTCTGCTGTTAGGTCAAGTTGTTTGATAATGTTTGTCAGATGTGTATGTCTTTACTGATATATATCTTCAAGTCAGCATGGTCTTGGCATAAAAACAGACACATAGACCAATGGAATAGAATAGAGAACCCAAAACTGGACCCACAAGTGTACGGCCAAGTAATCTTTGACAAAGCAGGAATGAGTATCCAATGGAAAAAAGACAGCCTCCTTAACAGGTGGTGCTGAGAGAACTGGACAGCAACCTGAGGTAGGTCCCAGGCTCTGAGCTGTCAGCACAGAGTCAGACACGGGGCTTGAACCCACTGACCGTGGGATCATGACCTGAGCTTAAGTCAGACACTTAACCGGCTAAGGCACCCCTAAAAAGTTGTTTAAAAGACCTTAAGAGAAGAAAGATAGTCCATTATATTTACCCATATATTTACCACTTTTGTTTCTCTTCTTTCATTCTTCAAGTTCCATGTCTTCTTGTGACCATTTTCCTGCCACCTGAGGAGTTCCTTTCAGCATTTCTATAGAGCAAAATCTTTTACTGATTACAGAATCTTTTCTTCTCCTTTATCTGACAATTGTTTGCACTGCATTAAGTCCTGAAGTGTATTTTCACTAGATATAGAATTCTAGATTGACAGTGCTTCTTTCCAGGACTTTACAAATGTTTTACTATTGTCACTTCCATAGTTTTTGATAGTAAATTCAGTCACTCAAATTGCCATTCCTCTATATGTAAGATATCATTTGTCTCAGCTGCTTTCAAGGTTTTTTTTATCTTTGTCTTTTTTAGCCATTTAATTATGGTATATATGGGTGCAATTTATTTGTCTGTTTATTTGTTTTTAGTTTGTCTAGAGAACACTGATATTTTGTCCTATCAGGCAATCAACCTGGTTAGGTTCAAACTAAAAATTTTCTCTCACATTATATGGGTAATAATTACAATAGCAATTCATTTATCAAAGTTTTTGTTATGCTCATTTGGTTCTGCATATAACAAGTTTTGATTTATATAGATAGCATTTTCACTTTTTTCAGTTGCAGATACTTTTTATTTTTTGCCTTGTTTTGAACCATAGTCATTTAAAATATATTTATTTTACCTGCTATAATAGATATCTTGAGAAATGTACAAAGGAAAAGAAAATAGTCTCCATAAAACTATCATTTATTTCAGTAATTATCAGTCAATCCTGTATAGGGCCAATTTTGTTTTATCTCTCTTCCCATACATTCTATTGGATGATTATGAAACATATTCGTCACTAAATAATTTCATTTATAATTATTTAAGTGTATTTCTTTTATAAGAAATCTTTTCAAAACTATAGCCACAATTACATATTACACACTAAAAATTAAAATAACTCACTAAAGCTAACAAATATCCAGTTAGTGGGTGATGGGCATTGAGGAGGGCACTTGTTGGGATGAGCACTGGGTGTTTTATAGAAGCCAATTTGACAACAAATTATGTTTAAAAAAATAATTGTCTTTCCTTTTGTCTGCTTGAAAGTTTTTCTCTTTGTTTTTAGTTTTGTCAAGTTATACTACAATGTGTTTGAATGTGGTTTTGTTTGGGATTCATAGTGACTCTTGAATGTGAGGTTTTATGTCTTTCATCATATTTGAAAATTCTCAGCAATATTTCTTCAGGTATCATTTCTGCTTCATTCTCTCTCCCTTCTTCTTCTGAAATTACAATTATAGCCACATTGGGTTTTACCACTATTTTCTCTATTCCTCTTACTCTCTTTCTTCTATATTCCATCTTTTATTTTCTTCATTCTTCATTCTCTTAATTTTCTTCTGAAATATCTCCTAATTCCATTAATTGTCTCCTTAGCTCTGCCTCTATTAATCTCAACCATTGAGTTCTTGGTTTTGATTATGGTACTTTTTAGTTCTGGAATTTCCATTTAATTCTTATGTCTTATCTCTGTTTTTCTGCCAAAATATTAGTCTTTGTCTCTTATTATCCATTTTGTTTAAAATGTTTATTTTAAAATCTTTTCTGATAGTTCCTCTGAACTTGTGGATCTTTATTGTCTACTATTAATTTTATTTTTTTCAATCACATTACTTGTTTCCTTGAAACATTATTTTATAAATTTATGGATATATATTTTATATGAAAAAATACAATGTTTAAGGTTTAGGATGAAATTATATCTCTTCAGAGAGATTTTTGTTTATTTTTAAGAATCAGCTAAGCTATAAGAATTAACAATTCTTGATCACCTTAATCCATTTCTAAGGATTGAGAGGATTTGAATCTGGCTTCAAGCCTTTCAAGGGCAGGTTTACTTCTGAATCTCTTTTGTCCTGGGTGAATCCAGGGTTTATCAGGTCCTATGTTTTCCTGGCAGATCCTAGGTCTCAGTTTTCATCCCTTTTCCCCTGAAAAGCTCTGTTAGGCTTCTCAGTCTCTCATGTGCCTTTGTCTTTGAAGGAATCAGTAAATGCCTCCATGAAAAATAAAGAAAATAAAAAACTCTGAATTTCCTTCTTTTCCCCAGTCTTGGCCCCATATCTTTAGTGGCTCTCTCAGACCCTCAAGCAAATGTTTTTATCTTTGTACAGCTTTTCTAGTTACTATTATCAGCAGGCTTTTTTTTTTTTAAATAACTAGTCTACCACTCACAAAAGTGGAATTCCCCCAAAATAACTTTTAAATTTAATTCAGGAAACTTGTAAATATATTATAAAGTGATCCAATTAGATAAGTTTCTGCATTAACCATATAGCAGCAGTGAAAAAGTAAAATGGCCAGAACTCCTTTCAGCTACCTTGGGCAATGAGATGACCTTGGCAATGAAAGCCCTACAAGTCAATACAACACAATGGAAAGGGCCTGGATCCCAGACTCCATGGATCATCACACTGGTGTTGAACTGACCACATCTGGGCTTCTGGGATGTTATAGACAAATAAAAGTTTATCTTGTTTAAGCCTCTGTTGCTTTACGTGACTTGTTACTTACCTATATCCATTAATTAAAAGGATACTTAATATAAGACAGCACTTGCTAAGGACCAAATGAGTGGTATAAATCATACATACTGTTAGAATTCTTAGGAGGGAACTAGAGTCCTGTAAGTTACTTAAAAGTTTAATAAGAGAGGAAGAATTTGAGTTTCACCAGAAAGCTGGGTAGGATTTAATATGTAAAAAGGAACAAATGCAGCATTAAGTAGATGTAAAAAAAAAATTAAAAATATACTTATGACCAGGGAGCTGACCAGACAGCAGCAGCAGGATGCTGGCTGGAGAGCTGTGACTCCGAGACCACACGTGACAGACGTGTGACCGGAGAGGTCCTCAAAAACAAGCCAGAAGGACTGGATTCTACTTGCTGAAAACCTATAGACAAAGGATGAACCTGACACATATTTAATCATTCTGAGAACTGGAGTTACTCAAGGGCTGGTGCGAGCACGAGCCTCAGTCACCTCGTCCCGGTGTGCTCTGTGCTAACAAGCTGTCCGGAGCTCGAAAGCCAGGATGAAAGGCGTCCGGATCTGGCTATGGAAAAACTGCCCAGAGGAATCTCACAGCTGCAAAATGATGAATAAAACTTAGTCAGTGGAACCTATTGCCTTAGGGGCAGTCAGAAACCAAACAAGGAATTTTGATGCAGAGGAAAATTATGATGATCTACATACTTTTTTCCCTAACCCTCCAACAGGTTTTACCATTACATTGTTAGGATGGAAAAATTTTTTAAATTTTTTCTTAATGTTTTATTTATTTTTGAGAGAGAGAAAGAGAGAGACAGCATGAGCAGGGGAGGGTCAGAGAGAGAGGGAGACACAGAATCTGAAGCAGGCTCCAGGCTCTGTGCCGACACTGGGCTCAAACCCACGAACCGTGAGCTGAAGTCGAGTGCTCAACCTACTGAACCACCCAAGCGCCCCCAATTTTTTTGAAGGAAATTTCATGAGGAGAAGGCTGGCATAAGATCCAGAGAGAGAATGCTCTGCTTACAAATTTTACTTTGAAGCTTAATCTCCAATCACTAGAGATAATTTTGAAAAATGGGACCAGAGGAAAGACAACGCCCCCTACAAAATATGGGAAAAACTTTTCACAGAGAAGCTGTTTGCACACACTTAAAAAATAAAATTCATTAGAAAGAAGCACAATGTTTGCTGTTATAAAAAATATGAAAAACGCTGGTTTGTATGAAAGGGCCTCTTTCAGAAACCACCACATGACCAGAAGGCAATGTTACCATTTCCATGTTAGCTTGTCCTCTTCCTCCTCAAGGGCTGTGCTACAATTACACGCAGGACCTGTGGGTGTCTGTGTGCTGTGGCGCATGTCTGCGTGAGAGAGATGACAGTTATCTTCCTAGAACTTCGGGCAAGTATAGAAAAATATGAAAATGTTCCCTCGGTTTGTCAGGAAATCTAATTTTGATTATCTGCTTTATTATGAAAAGCACTGTGTTTCGAGGCAAACATGAATACCTTATCTTAAATCCACTGCCAACTTCTTCAACAAACCCAACAAAAACCATAGGTTGAAACAGAGGCCACGTCCACCAAAATTCTCCGGTCTTTCAACTAATGGAACGCCACGGACAGTGTAGCTGCCCAGTTCGATTGCACCCCCCAGATCCCGTGCACGGGTGTGGCCTCTCAACAAGGTACTTGCTGGCGGACCGTGCACAGAGGCCGTGTGCACCATCTTTTTCATCTGATCTTTAATGCCTCCTGCACAAGGCTTTTCCTCCACCCAGCCGGCCGCTGGTATAGGGGGTCGACTCCATGCTTCCCTCTGCCTGAGCCCTTGCCTAACACCTAAGGGCCCCTGGAGAGAAGAAAGCTTCTTCCAAATGCAGGAGGCCCAGGCTCCTCTTTCACACCCTCCACATGGGGAAGGGACCTACTTAAAGCTACCTGAGGCTTAAGTCTTTTCCCTGGACGTGGGGGGTCCCCAGACTCACAACAAGATCTCCCCTCTCACGCAGTGAAGCATTGGAGACTAAAATAGAGAGGCAAGGCAAATCCAACCTAACACAATAGAAAATGGCTTAATTTTCTGAACAGTATTAATTTCAGGGCTTTTTTTCCCACAAATTCAGAAATCTAATTATGAGCACCTTTATGTTCACTAGGTGCTATACTGAGTACTAGAAAGGAAGAAAGGATTTATGTACGGAACTGACCTCAAAATAATAGAGATACTTTGTTCCTCAGTGTTACAAATCCAAGAAGAGAAGAGTGTGTTAGGTGTAAACATAGTCAAAGGAGAGGAATGGTTACATCTGTCCCGGGTGCGGCGAGCTGATTGATTCTTTCTCAGATTATAATCCTGAATCCATAGGTTTTGAAAGATGAATAGGTGTCTTCCCGGCAGGCCAAGGTGAATTGCTTCATCGTAAACCATGCGACAGGGGCGCACCAGAGACTGACATTCAACATAGAGGCAGGAGCCAGACTGCCAGGACCCTAAATGCCGCACTGAGTTCGGATTTTATCCCGACTGTTGTAGAATTGTAAACGGAGTAGTGGCAGAGTTGAGACTTTGTTTCTGAAGCACTTCTTGGTGGCACTGTGGACATAGAGCAGAACTTGAGAAGCAGGAGCAGGGAGATCGACTAGTCATGCAGTGAGACGAGAAGCCAGTCAGGCTGACGACAGGCTGAGGCACTGAGGACAGAGGGAAAGGTCCGAGACCTACTGCCGAGGCAGGGAGAAGGGGAAGAGGAGTGGAGTCATGGCTCAGGTGGCTCCCAGGCCGTGGTGTCACTGACATGGATGAGGCATCAATTTGTGCATTCAGTTTTGGGTAAGTTGGGGCTGGAACATTCCTGTGAGAACACAAGTAATCACAGGTGATAGATCACACGCAGTCTCTGAAGGTGTGCGCTTTGAGCGCAGCCATCCCCTCACTGGGTGCTGTTACTCTCCTGTTGTCCAGATAGACAGCCTGGGAAGCAGAGGGGGCATGTTGAAGCAGAACTCAAATTTAAGCACAGGCTGCTGGGCTTCAGGGCCTCTGGTCCTAATCGTGACACATATCGCCTCTCTGCCAAACACCTGCGTGCTGGTCTGAAGTTCAGGTGAGAGGAATTGAGCGGAGATGCAGATTCAAAGTCACTGTGCTGCAAACGATCACTAAAATCATTGGCCTGCATAAATTCTTTCTCTGGAGGATCCGTCAGTCCTGAGCTACCACTAGAGACCTGGAGATGTGACACAGTAGCTCTCCTCAAGTAATTCAAATCAAAGGGGTTAATTTGGGGGAAACAAATAATCATATTGCAGTATGGCAGTGCTATAATGAAATACACGTACGACTCAAAGAAGCACGGGGGAAAGGTGTTTATGGACTTAGTTTAGAATAAGAGAAGAGGACAGAACTCTGGGAACACTGACGCTGTAGGAGACACCAGTAAGAGAGGAGGCCACGGGGGGTTCCTGGTCCGGGATGAAGGGTGAGAATCAGGACTGAACAGAAAAAGAAGCTGCTGCAGACAGAATGTTTTGTGCTCCTCACAAAATTCGTAGGTTGAAATCGAATCCCCAGTGTGATGGCATTTGGAGATGGGACCTTTAGAAGGTGTTTGGTCCTGAGCACAGAGCTCTCATGAGTGGGGTTAGTGCACTTCTACAAGGACCTCAGGGAGTCTGTGGTTGACTCTGCCGTGTGAGGACTCCGC
The DNA here is from genome assembly GCF_006229205.1 of Suricata suricatta. Taxonomy (NCBI): domain Eukaryota; kingdom Metazoa; phylum Chordata; class Mammalia; order Carnivora; family Herpestidae; genus Suricata; species Suricata suricatta. Next base: position 139,714 of record NC_043701.1, read on the forward strand.
TAGAAGACGGCTGTCTGTGAACCCGGAAGGGGCCTCTCCTTCTCCAGACACAGAAGCTCGGACTGTCTGGCCTCCAGACGGCAAGAAGTGAGTGTTTGTTTAAGCCGAAGAGTCCATGGTATTGTGGTTACACCAGCTCGATGAACGAGAACAAAATCAACAGAGGGGGGCCTCCAGCAGTGCTGGCCCCCTGCTGCCGGCCACCAAGAAGCCAGACAGACCAAGACTGACAGAGGGGACTGGGCAGCGTGGCGATCACGTAGATGGCGCTGGCAGTTCCGTAGCTCGCTAATTTCGGTGGGGATGGAAGTCTATGTGTCGTGCGGAGAGAAGACACTGAGCTCCGGTTCTTCTTTAGAAAGCCTTGCCGAAAAGCTGAAGAGAGAGGTTGGGAGCACATCTGAGAACGTTTTACACTCTTTGGCCTTCTTGTATTTTCCTCCTGGGCTGCAAATGATTGAATCACATTAACAGCCTGAGGTAAAGAGCTAACCGAGAAAGCAGCATTGAATTCTCCAGAGGGAAGGGCAAAACAGAAGAGTCCCCATAGGGACGGACTTAAAGGAATCCTGAGGTTTATCTAAGTGAACAATCTATCTGACTGGAAAGCTGCTTGTCCAGATGGGTGCCCTGCTCACCAAAACAAAGTTTTTAGGGGTATTTTTTAAAACAGTGATTTGTTTCATAGCCTTGCAGTGGAAGGCAAGCATCTTGGAACAAACATTTAGGTAAGGTTGACCCAGAGGTCTCCACACCCTAAATCCTTCTTGTGTTTCCTTCTCCTCCTCTCCACAAACTCCCACTCCGAGGGACCACCCCCTTCCCAGCTGTCCCTCACGATCTGCCTTCCTCACCCATCAGAGATACTAGCTGGACTTTTTATTAGCCAGTGGAATGAACCCTGAGAAGGGGTTAGTGACCAATAACCTCATAGTTCTTCTTAAAGTTAGTTATGTTTAAACAAAATATCACGATGTATTTACCATTTAATTTTTCTTATTTACTTGGTGATTTCTACCTCTTCAACACCTGGAGACCCTTATAAAAAATCTTGATCTCAGTTTTAATTAAGTAGTATGTTTATCAACTTTTTGGCAGTTAATAACATTTGGCCAGGTGACATCTCTTACATGATTCCGTTAGACTGACTGACACTGTAGAGCAATCTCCCTACAGGACAGGACAATTGATTCTGTTATCCATGCTTAAAACATAATTTTGGTAATGTACCTACTCTATGGACTCATGATGCCCCGCATGCATACATAACACACCTGTTCTATGGACTCATGATGCCCTGCACGCATGTGCAGCACACCTCTTCTGAGGGCCCACAACACCTCATCATCCTATTGCCGTGTCCACCATCACCCTAAACTCCAAGCCACTTGAGGACACTCATTAAAAGATATTGATAAATGCTTGTCAAATGAAAGAATATAGGTATTTGATGTCTTCAGCTAGATTTTTTAGCCCTTTGAGGAAGTTCATTGTATTTCCCACACCGCCAGGTTGCCCATTACACATCATAAGCACCTAATAATTATATGCACATTGAATAATAAAAAGTGAATATATATATGAAAATATGGGGAAAATGTAGATCGAAACATTACAGAAACAATCCCTGAAAGATAGAAATTTAGGAAACTTAATTCGCTTATGTCTACCAAGTTTTCTGCAGTAAAGATTAATTATTTCCATGATTAAAAAAAAAAGAATTTAAAGCACCACACCAACAAACTCATCGGGTGGAAGTAGCATCAGAGTCTGGAATGATCCCAGGGCGGGAGAGGAGGGGCCGTGAACGTGCCGGATGCGTGAGCACAGGCCGCCTGGGCAAGCGAGGGCTCCCGGGGCAGCAGTGCGCCCGCTGAGCAGCAGGGTGGTGACTAGTCATGTCGAGGCTGATGGTCTTCAGAAACGAAGTCCTTCTGTCTACTCAAACTTCCTGTATCACCAGGGAAACTGAGATTTTACTGAGACAAAATAATTTCTATAATTACCAACAAGGCAACACCAACAAACAGTAGTGCCATTTCATTAATAAGATTCTGTCCCATGAAACTGCTCAAACTGCCAGCCCAGCTTTTGTCACTGGGTCTCTGGCAGTAGTTTCAAACTATTCACACTTCCTTTGCGTGTGAGGGACAAGAGGCTTTGCATCGAGGGCCCTCAGACAGGGTCCAAGACCACTCAGAGATGAAAAAGTAGGGAGGAAACACAAGGAGTGGCAAGGACCTGCTTTGAAACTGTGCCCACGACTGACTGGAATAAATGAAGGTTCTTAGATGGAAAGTCTGCACATGTTAAGACACTAGACTTCCCTCTGTCTGGAAAATAAAGTCATAAATCCTGCTTGTGCCTGTCAGTCCACCCACAGGAAATTCGGAACCATTTTCTCTGGCTTGATGTAGAGGAGCTACTGGCACAGAGGAGGGTTTGGGGATGACAGTGCTTTCCAGGGACTCCTCAGGAAGAGGGAAAACACCAAGGCTCAGACCTCTTGTATTCAAGCCCCAAAGAGGCAAAAGCGACTTGCTGACGATCCCCCAGGTGGAGGCGCCCACCCCTGCGAGGTCCCTCTGTCTGGAAAATGACAGAGGAGGACAGACAGCGTTGCACGCAGCCAGGAACAAGATGTGCCCTTTAGTCTTGAAAGGTGAGACATCTGCTGCTCGGTAGGGGCTGTGGTAACCATAGGTGGGCTGCTTAGTAAGGGAGGGTTACCAAGATCAAGATGAACATTTGAAAAACACATTAGCAGGGTTAGGAAGGCTAGCCTCCTCTGTCCCTAAGAACTTTTAACATTAACTTTATTTATTTGTTTGTTTGCTTGCTTGTTGTACTCCTTTGGGTAAAACCCTTGGAGGCTGACTTAAAAAGCAAGAGGTCACCTGCATGGTCTGCTACATTAAATTGTGACCACCCATTAACAGCTTAATGCTTAATACTTTGTGGGATAGAAGCTTGCCCAGTAGGGGAATCTTGGGGACGAGGGCAGGGAAAGGTTAAGTGCTCTGAGATCTGAGAGGGGCTGAGGGGGGATTGGTCAGTGCAGGGAAGAACAGACTGGCTGGCCCACAGGGAAGAGCTGAGCAAGTGGCAAGAAAGCAGGTGGAGACAAAGAGCCGTTAGGGGAAATAGTGTCAGGAGCAGAAACAATACTGCCACCAGGACCAGCTAACACCTACTGAGTGCTCACACTGTGCCTGGACCCGTTCTAGATTTTCTTTGTGTTTCATCTCATTTGATCTTTATAATAATCTGTGTCGATGAGACTATTATCTTCATTTTGCTGCCTACCGACCTCGTCTGCCTTCTAAAGGTTAAGAAGCCTAAGCAAGGTGCCACACAGTGACCAAGATAGTGTTGGGCTAAACTAGGTTTAGGCTCCGAGTCAGAAACTATGTTCCACTGCCAAAACAATGCAAACTCAATGATTTTTCCTGTTGTCAACTCTATAGATTACAGTCTGGCCGAGAAAAATCCTTATAAATGACTCTCAGTGACATCCCATATGATAGCCAATGCCAAAAGGAGGCCAAGGTGAAGGAGTTTATTTGGCAGAGTGCAAATCCATCTCCACTAAGTGCCAGGCTTAGCATCAGATCCTTGCTTTCATTTAATAGATGTTCCCCCAAAGTTTACCCCCGGGTGTGACAATGCCAGGAATAGACGACAATAAATCTCCCAGGGCCAATAACCACACTTCTGCATAGTCCAGATGCCCAAACATCTTGTGGATATTGACATGAAAGATGTGAATTCAGAACAGTTGTTTCTACTTCGTGGTCTTTTCCTCTTGGCCCCTCTCCCTGCCAGACAGATCGCAGGGAGGACTCTGTTCTACATACAGCTTGTGCTTGGAGTCTGAACTGAGTTTGGGCTGCGAGCTCAAATGGAAAAATAATAATTTATTTTCAAAATGTCTCTCTTTGCCTGAAATAAGTAAAACTTGAGCTTGGGAGCAAGTCTTTGCTGAGTCTTAACAGTTTTCCCTTGTGCAAAATAGAAGGGGCTCTGAAGGGAGGAGGACCCCAAAGGGGAGGAAAAAGGCAAACTATCCCCCCCAAATGAGCCATTCAGGAAAGGATTTCACCTGGACCAAAATCTCTTAATTTTTTAAATCAGGAGTTAGGAAATATTGTCTGAAATACCTGAATGATAGTCTCTACTTCATCATAGTTTTAAAACCAGACTTGAGACTAAAGAAAAAGTGCTAAAGGAAAAAAGAATCTAGTTTAATTTTCAAATGTGACTTAGAAACAATTCTGGGGCACCTGGGTGGCTCAGTCTAAGTGCTGGCTTCGGCTCAGGTCATGATCTTGCAGTTCATGAGTTCAAACCCCACACTGGACTCTGCTGACAGCTCAGAGCCTGGAGCCTGCTTAGGATCCTGTGTCTCCTTCTCTCTCTTTCCCTTCCCCTCTTGTGCTCTGTCTAGAAAGAAAGAAAGAAAGAAAGAAAGAAAGAAAGAAAGAAAGAAAGAAAGAAAGAAAGAAAGAAAAAGGAAGAAAGGAAGGAAGGGAGAAAGAGAGAAAGAGAGAAAAGAAAGAGAAAGAAAGAGAAAGAAAGAAAGAAAGAAAGAAAGAAAGAAAGAAAGAAAGAAAGAAAGAAAGAAAGAAAGAAAGAAAGAAAGAAAGAAAGAAAGAAAGAAAGAAAAAGAAAGAAAGAAAGAGAATTTTGACATTCTGAACGCATGCTGGGTAGGAAACACCACTGTGTCTGGCCACAGGGCCTTAGCATTCCCCTGTCCAGGGCATGCCTGTCTCACATGGCTCCAAGTCCCCACCTGGAACCCTGGTGGACAATTACTGCCCCAGGGGCTCCAGTGCCACGCAGGACCTGAAGGCTGAATGTGTGGCATCCGTTTTCCCCGGGGGAAAACGCTTTTGAGGAATGTTGTTTCACCTCCCAGAGGTGCACAGTGGGACTGAGCCCCAGTGGTCCACATAGGCAGTCTGCTTGTTAACAACCTTCCCTTCCTTGTCTCTTGTCCCCCTGTCCTACCACCACTCAGGGGCCACTTCCCAGTTTGGCCTCTTGGGCAGCGTCAGCTGCAGAGATATTTGTGATGTGGAAATTTCCTCCTGATGGAGCCAAGAACAATGCTACTAAGAACTGGTGCCTACTATTTTCTTCAAGGAGTATTTTGATTGGCTTTCAATTTTTAGCATTTTCACTGTCCCTTGAAGTCATGTGAAGTGTCTAAAATGTGAAAGAAAATCTACCAACTGACTGAAAAGAATCTGAAAAGTTAAATGTTAGAGATCTTAGTATTTCCTCAAATGGACTTCAGCATACACCTCATCTGCTTCTGCTCACAAAAGACTGTCAGGAATTGGAAATATTGAAAGAGATATTTTTTATTCAAAGGCAAGAGAATGTTAATCAGCCAAACTGCATTAATAAAGATCATAGTGACCTTTGACCTGTGTTAATGGACTTCTCTAATCCCCTAAATCTATCCTTCATTTATTCTGATTCCCTTTCCTGAAATTAATGAGTTTGCTACTAGCTGGTCCATCCATTTGGATGTCTATGAAATCAATGGTTCCTTTTTTAAACGTTTTTTTTTCTTCCAGAAAGAAAGAAAGAGAGAGGGAGGGAAAGGGAGAGAGAAAGAGAAGGAAGGAAGGAAGAAAAGGAGGGAAGGAGGGAGGAAGCAAGGAAGGAAGGAAGGAAAAGAAGGGAAGGGAAGGGAAGGAGGAAAGAAAACAAGCCCATGGTATTTGTGGCAAGTTGGGCTGGGCCTTGTCTCTAGATGAAAAAATGACATGTTTCTAAAGTAGAACAAAGGTCCCTGGATAACTGAGGTTTTCTTCTCTGATGACCAGTCAAGGACTTGAATGTGGTGTCATGGGCTTCTCTCTTCCGTAGGACAGATGAAACCAGGGCCTGGCAGGCAGGTGCCCAGGCTTGACCCTTGCCAGGCAGCTCCCTCCACAGTTAGTCTGCTCCGCGTTTATCCAAAAGTGCCTGAATTAGCCTTTTGGTGGCCAGGGATAGATCCTATCTGGGCCCGAGGTGCACCCTGGTCTGTTAGAGGCAGAGACTCAGCTGGTACCCGCTAGATTGTCAGCTCCTGCCTTTCTGAATCCCAGAAGAAAGACCTCTTAAAACAAGGAGGGAACCTAAGGTAGACATTAAAGTTATGGTCCCTGAAATTAGGCGACTGTGACTGTGTATCAGGCTCTACCATCTAGTATCTCAGTTTCTTACTCTCTTCTCAGTTTCCTTGTCACGAAAACAGAAATACTAATGACATTTACCCCATAGGGCTTACTGGGGTCTCATAAGGTGTTTGTGGACAGTGCCTGACTTTCTGGCTCCCAGCCAGGATTCGAGGGAGGTGGCCTGGAACAGGCAGCAGGTGGCTGGAGAGGACAGTGTCTGCCCGAGAAGGTGCTGCCCTACTCTGCGCTTGCCCAGAGCTGACGTGCTGGACTCAAAGGGCACCCATGCTGTCATGCCCTTCTTGCCTGGAGCAGAACTTGGTAATTCAGCAGCATCCTGGGATGGGTCTTCAATCCCTTTCAGCACAGACTTCCCAGAAGCTACATCCAGCCAGTCACAGATGGTGACAGTGGAGGAGATGAAATCGTGGAGAGTCATGACTGTCCTCCAGGCCCTCATGCCCATGGTCAGGGGATCTGGGAGCACGGGCTCAGGGAACTCTGTCTAGAAGCCACCAGCCCAGGTGTGCCCTGCCGCAGGCACTTCATTCACCAGCTGCCGGGGGTCCTCACTAAGGCGTGGCAGCCCCTGATCCCCCAGTGACCCTGCTGCAGAAGTCCTGGGGGGACCACGGGCAGGTGACGGCACCGTGTAACCCACATGCAGCCACCCACACCCAGTGCCTCTGGAGCAAGAAAACAAATTATCTGTCGCCAGAGCTGCCTGCCTCCTATGGATGGTGTGGGAAAATCAACACAAGGGAAATTTAATCATCCTGTCTGCATTTTGCTTTTTTGGTACCTCTTCCAGATTCTGCACATTCTATTTTTAATTCTCTCAAACATATTTGACAAGCTGGAAGGACAGTACACTCCATAAAGAAAATTAAAGCAGGATGTGACCTGTTTTAAGGATGAAACATTTTAAGTAATCAGCTAAAGTGCTCTCAAGTATAAGAAGGAACATTTTCAGGAGAAACGTGAGCTGATTTGTGGGCTAACAAATCTTCCTTTTTGTCCAAGTTGATGCATTTAGCTGTTATGTTGACTCACAAAGGCATTTCCGTTAAACCTCAATACCTCACTCACCGTCCATCTCCCCATCCAGTCACTCGATCTGTGCAATGGGCCAGCTGAGTTGCTAGAGCAAAGCATGGGTTACCCGCAATTATCGGATCTTTGTCTCCTACTGACAGCAAGCCCGTGAGCGCAGCGGCAAGTCTGGCTCTCAAGGTCTTTCACACACACTGGGTGCTAACTAGACACGCGTGACTAGTGAAGCGTCCGTTGGATAATTCGGTTTTCTGTCTTATGTGATCAACTGAAGACAGGTGGGCAAGTGGTCGAATGTTGCAGATTAGGTCACAGCAAATATGGTCACATTGAAGGGCCCCAACTGGCACCGCAGTGGGCGACAGAAGCGTGGGCCATGGCCTGAACTTAAGTTTACAACTCAGCTGAGAGGCGCAGCCATAAAACAATCAGCCACATAGAGCACCATGGGGTTAAAGACCAAAACGAGGGGCACAGGCCCCGCCGCGGTCTCTGCACCGCCCTGCCAGGCCCACCAATGTCGTCCTCATGGCCTCACTGGAGCCTTGACACGACTGTGCTGGGTGGGGAGACAGGATGATGGTGGGGAGGGTGCCACGGGGCCCCGGGTTTCCAGAAATGTTCCGGCTCTGGTCCCACTGGTGGCTGCATATGCAAACACACATCCACCGGAGGAAGTAAGGAGGGAGAAGGTGCTTCAGAGAACAGACATGCACACCATTCCGTTGCATCCAGAAACGTGTGCATCTCCGACACAGAGACTTGCTGGGCCCTGACAGCTCCGTCACGAGCTGCAGAAGGCAGAGAGACAGACGTGGCTCCTGACAAACTGCCGCCACCTGTTTCCTGCCGGGAAGGCTTGTCTTTGTTCTCTCCTATCCATTTGTGTAGGAAATTTTTCATCTAATATTTTTAAACTCAAAACTTGTCAGTAATGGAATAATTAAACACCTGGGAGAGGAGTCCTGCCTTCTGACACTTTCTTGACCCTCTTCCAGCTGGAAATGGGGCGTCCCGAAATCTTATGAGAATCTCGGCACTAAAATGAGGGTGAAATGCACTCACCTTCTCAGCGAGGCATGTTGTGTGTGTAGGTGGACGCATGCGTGCTTTTTCCTGAAAGACTCTGCTAGCCCCCCGGAAGTGCCAGCCCCTGAGAGGCAGAGACCCACCGCTGGTGCATGCCACAGCAGATGTACTACCAAATGTCTAAATATTTATAAAGGCTAATATTGGTAGAAACAGTGAGAAAAAAATAGACTAAGAAAATCTATTTCCACAGGTATATGCTGTTCCACCAAAAACTTCAAAAATAACTTTTGTTTTTGTTAATGTTTAAAAACTTTAACAAAAATACACAGAAATAGAAAAAATGCAAAAGACCCAGATGAGAGTTCTGCATTTTAGTATACAAAAATGACCATCAGAACATTAGCTCACAGAGAGTAAGCCACAGCCAAGTTTGAAATCAGAGTTGACAAATTTATCCTCAGAACCTCTATCTCCTCATCTTCTCCTCCATCTCCCTCTTCCATGGCTCATTCCCCATCTTTTCCACAGGCCCCTCCCCTACTAGCCACTGTAAAGCTCCCACTCCCCACCTAGTTTCTGTATTTAAATGTTGACCAAAGCCTTGTGCTAGAAGCCCAAACTCTGCCCGTGAAGCTCCAGGCACCAGCCTTGGAGTCTGAAAGGACTGAGGGAAGGTGGGTGAGTAGGGTCCTGGGTCATTCTTGTAATGTCCTCTTGTGCTCTTTGGTTAAGAAATGGTTTATCTGATCATCTTTCTAGCTAATGATACAAGAGACAACCAGGTCCAGTGAAGTCATCAAAGTAACTCAAGCAGCTGGACCCATGGTTTGAGGACCATCAATATGCACCCATCTGACACCCAAAAGATGCTCTTTGGACCCTGGGAGCCCCACGCAGGCCTACTCGGCAGGGCTTGTCCGGGGCCTGAGTCTCTATTAGGCAGAGGCCACCTGGAAGCAGGACGGGCCCCCGCTGAACCAAAAGGCCCCGGTCCAGGCCTCTCCAGGCCGCATGAGTTGGCTTCTTCCCCTTCTGGAAATTAAGACAATCAGTCCAATCTTCTTTAACCAAGGAGGCACAACAGAGTGTTGACCGTGGCACACATGCAGTGAGGTAGGCAGGCGCAGAATGCCCTGGCCGAGAGACAGGGGCTCCCAGGTTGTCCGGGCCTGCACATGGCCGTTCAGATAGCACTACAGACAGTTTTTAAATATTTTTCATAGCAATGCACATTGTGACAAACATCTCCATACATGCATCTTGATGCCAACAGAAGAGTAAAATACAAACACATTTTAACAACTCGAGTACAGATTTAAAATGCCCCTGCCCCTAGACCTTAGCTACACAACATCTTGCCATCCTGAGTCCCTTGCTGTCCAAAGAGCAGTTTTCATTTCTCACTTTCTAAGCAGGACTGTTTGGCCTCACCTGCCTGGCCTTAGCCATTAGCAGGGTGTTCCACAGGAGCAAATGTCCCACTGACCTGCTGAAGCTTACGCTTTGAGGCCACCTTAACCATCGTGTGTAAAAAACGTTCTCACTTCTCAGCTTTCAAATGCACTAGTGCCGCGCTTTTGCTTGGTTCTTGTCACACTTTCGTGAATACCAGATAACGGCATCTACAAAGACACCCCACTGGCATTACTTCTCAGTTCCTGTGTCTTTTTATTTAAATTTAATATCTGTTCCACTAATCTTATATGGTTTTCTGTAAACTTGACTCAAAGTTTCTAAACTGTTTTGAACTTGGCCACCAGAAAGTCAGATAACCAAGCTCCACACCCAGTGAAAATGGAGTGGACCAATCCAAGCAAGGCCCCAGCCCTGAGGAGCAGAGTCATTCCAACTTTCCTGCTATGCAGCGACTCTCCTGTAAAGGTCATCTTTGGATAAGTGAATGGTCACTGATACTGTCCTCTTTCAGATAAAGAGCTGACACTGGTTTGCAGATTGTAGGTCAAAACTGCAGAGTGAAGGTAGGATCAGACACAATAACAGACTATTTTCACTGCTTCCAGGTGTAAAAATGTCCTGAGTTTCTGTCTTCTACACAGGCATAATAAAATAAATTATAAGAAAGGATATGATATTAGAGGTACTTGGGTGGCTCAGTCGGTTGAGTGTCCAACTTCATCTCAGGTCATGATCTCATGGTTCATGAGCTCAAACCCCACATCAGGCTCTGGGCTGAGAGCTCAGATCCTGGAGCCTGCTTCGGAGTCTGTGTTTCCCTCTCTCTGCCCCTTAGCTGCTCATGCTCTCTCTCTCTCTCAAAAATAAATAAACATTAAAAAAAGAAAGGAAATTATTTCCAGCTTTGACAGGAGAGTAATTAAAAACCCTCATTTTGGGGATGCTTGGGTGCTCACTCAGTTGAATGTCAGACTCTTGATCTTGGCTGAGGTCATGATCCCAGGGTGATGGATGGAGCCCCATGTTGGGCTCCACACTAAGCATGGAGCTTGCTTAGGATTCTCTCTCTCTGCCTCTTCCCCCTTCCCTTGCTCGTGTACTCTCTCTCTAAAAATAAACAAATAATAAGAATTTTAAAAAATTTAAAGCCTCATTTTGTTCTTTTAAAGACTATAATAAGTATGAAAATGCAGCTAACTCTAATTTTTAAATATCAATTTAGCTTGCTTTGAGAGTGTTAGAAGTAGTCAGAATAGTCTACTAGCCTGTTCATGAGTTCATTTTACAAATGACAAGACATGTTCTGAGAGGCAAAATGATAATGCAGGCTCACGTGGCAGGGCTCGGGCAAAACCTAGGTTCACAAGGCTCTTCTCCTCAGCAACCACAGGTTAAAAATAATAGCTGGGCTCTTGAGACAGAGAGGGGACTTTTCCTTGGCTGCTGTTAGGTGATGTCTGGGGGAGCATCACGTCCGGCAGTGCAGTGGTAAGCAGCACCCGGAGCACTCTGTGCTCAGCCCAGAAGTGTTGCACTGGTTCCTGCCCTTTCACCCCCCTCCCAAAGTGCCCGTGGAATTACAGGAGGGCCAGTAGGAGACTAGAAAGTATGGGGGGAGGGGAACTAAAGGGCATAGGTTATGCAACAACATGGTAATAAAAGGACAAGAACAAAACTTAGATATTTTCATTAATACTTCTGATTTTGTGTATAAAAGGGTTAGCGACTGTGAACTGAGCATAGAAAAGCCTTCACTTTCATGTGGTGCATCCACTATTCCTAGGAGGATATTATCAAATACTTTAGGTCCACTTGAGTGATTAATTATCCTGCCCTGTTTATTTTAGGAGCAAACCTTTCAACTAAGTCCCATTTACCAATTTACCTCTTAATTCTCATTTCTGCTGAATATGTGGTTAAAAACAGGAGATCTTTATTTTGTTTTCCTTCAAACGTGTTCGCTTTCTTCTCTTCTCCCTACAAAACAGAAACAAGCCATTCTGAAAGGCGACACAGTCTTCCGTTGCCTGACCTTTCCTAATGGTGCACAGCTCTCTGCGCACGCGCCTTCTCTCCACGCGGTTCTCAGGGCTCCCTTCATACAAGACACATCAGATGGGCCTCAAGCCCTCTGAGAACACTCACTCAGCCACACTGTCACCACCCTCCATGTGCGCCGCTCATTTTCTTCAGGGGACCAGGTCTTTTCTTCCCACGCTTTTTGTTGACAGTCTTGTCAGGGCCATTCTTCGTGGAAAAGAACTGTTGTGTGCACTGCCGGCTGCTCTGTGCCTGGCCTCACTGTGCTCAGTGTCCAGGCACTGACCGTCAGAAGCCCTTCTCTGGGTCCCATACAGCCAGGCAGGGGCGCCACCACCCCGAGACGGCCAGTGCTCTAAGGCACGTTTTGCACACGCTCCAGCAGCTCCGTCAGTTCATGATCGTGGTGGCCAGTGGGAAGCAGAGCCTGGTCTCACAGGGTGGAAACTTGAGGTGGCGAGGAAGCACGTGCTGGAGGGAGAGGAGGCATCCAGAGCAAGTTTTCCTGGAAGGATATCATGCATCCGAAAGGCTTGCTTTGTGCCCTGTACCCTGGACTCCCCATCCTGGGTAAAAATAGCATTGAATCCTTGCTGGCTACGTTGGTCCCTTAGCACAGAAATACATGCAAGTCAGGCATCTACAGCACTAAATGCCATTTCTGAGGTTTTTAAAAGGCCAGGGAAGAGATGAAGCACTGGGAGATTCTGGCTTAAACTGGAGGAAACTGCTTTGTTTGAAAGTGACCTACGGAGACAAGGAGACAAGGAGGGGCCGAGCTCGAGTTCTTGGGCTCTGCCCTCGGTGCTCACGGCAGCCATTAGTGTCACCATGGAGGTGAGCAGGCAGCTGCTTAGGGGCAATAACCATGCCCTGTAGGGATAATTTCTATCAAGAGACAAGAGGACGTAGAAGAGGATTGCAGAGTATGCATTTTGGAAGCCAAATAGAGTTAGAAGGTGTGTTGGAATGTTTGCTGTCTCTCCCCTTCTCTTTTGCTGCACATAATGTACAGCCTGTACTGGTTCCAAGGGTTCTAGACCAAATGGAGTGAGTGAAGCAGATGTAAAAGAAATCATTCAGCTGAGCTCACTCTGCTCCCAAGCTGTTAATCTTCAGCCTGTTGATCTGAATTTGCCATCTCTGTAAAGTTAGCCTCTAGGTAAAATATTGAAGTTATATCTACAGAGGCTTTCTTGATTTTAAAAAAGTACAGAGAATCTCATCATTGATTCATCAGTTAATTTGCCGATCAGGTCATTCTCCCTGAACTTAATCAAATGTTGACTAAATATTGGCGTCCATCTGATGTGCACTCTGGAAAATACTTTAAAGAGTACTCTAGTACATTTATAAAAAATATTCTAAATTCCTCTCTATCTCTGGCTGGCATTAAAAAAGAGGAAAAGGCTTTCAATTGACTTAATTTCTAATTCAGCATGTGAGGAACTTGCAAGTTATCGAAGAATAAAAAAGGAAAAACTCAAATTATTAATATCAGAAATGAAAGAGGGCTCATCACAGGTGATCCCATGGACATTAAAAGGATAATAAAGGAATGTTAGGAACAACTCTATGCCCCAAAGTTTAATACCTTAGGTAAGATGAACTAATTCCTTGAAAGACACAATCTACCAAAGTTCACACAAAGAGAAACAGAAAATCTGAATAAACCTGTATCTATTAAGTGAATTAAATCAACATTTAATAACCTTTCCAAACAGAAAGTACTGGGTCCAGATGGGTTCACTGGTGAATTTTACCTAACATTTAAGGAAGAAATTATACAAATTTTCTACAATCTCTCCTAGATGATAGAAGCTGAGGGACCACTCTGAAATCACTCTGTGAGGCCAGCATTACCCTACTACCAAAACTGGAGTCAGGAAAACTACAGGCCAATATCTCTCATGATCATAGATACAAAAATACTCAACAAAATATTAACAAACTAAATCCAACAATATATAAAAATAATCACATAGCACAAACTTGTGGGATTTATTCCAGGTATGCAAAGTGGTTCATCATTTGAAAATCAATTAATATAATGTATTATACCAATAAGCTAAAGAAGAAAAATTATATAACTGCATAAAGTAGATATGGAAATAGCATTTGACAAAACCCAATACCTATGCATGATAAAAACCTTCAGTGAAGGGGGAATTGAAGGGACCTTCCTCAATTTGAAAAAGAACATCCACCCAAATAGCCAAAGCAATCCTGGAAAGAAAAAAAAAAGCTGGAGGCATCATAATTCTAGACTTCAAGCTATATTACAAAGGTATAATCATCAAGACAGGATGGTACTGGCACAAAATCAGATAAAGAGATGATAGATGATAGATAGATAGATAGATAGATAGATAGATAGATGAGTGTGTTTTTATCCTCCATAGCCAGCTGTCAACTCCCATGGAGTATCTTGAAAATCTTCCTTTCAGGAGGACAGTCTGGAGAGGAAAGAGAATCCCAGTGGAAGGGAAACCTGCAGAAGCTGTGGGCATCCTGAGAGGCATCCTTCACCTCAAAAGGGCCATAGCTGAGGGGTCTCCAGCATTGGTGGATGGGGGGAGGCCTGAGGAACTCAAAAAAGCAGCCCATGATTTCCAGTAGGTTGAGATGTCTGAGTCTTCCCACCCTCCCTCTGACCTGGAGGATGTCCAGGCTGCAGCGGTGAAGACCTATCGAGGCTCCTATCCCACTATGCTATGCACGACTAGGCTGGGCCAGAGACCTTTTATTTTTATTTTTAATTTAAATCCAAGTTATTTAACATATCATGTAATAGCGATTTCAGGAATAGAATTTAGTGATTCATCACTGACATGTAAGAACAGCCGATGCTCATTCCAAGCGCCTGCCTTAGTGCCCAAGACACCGCCAGCAGCCCTCAGTCTGTTCTCTGTATTTAAGAGTCTCTTATAGTTTGTTTCCCTCTCTATTTTTATCTTGTTTCTCCTTCTGTTCTCCTATGTTCACCTGCTTTGTCTCTTAAATTCCATATATGAGTGGAATCACATGATATCTGTCTTTCTCTGACTGACTTACTTCGCTTTGCATAATACACTCTAGCTCCATACTAGTTGTTGCAAATGGCAAGATTTCATTCTTTTGATCGACAAGTAGTACTCCATTGTGTATATATAAACCACATCTTCTTTATCCATTCATCTATCAATGGACATTTGGGCTCTTTCCATACATTGGCTATTGTCAATAGTGCTCCTATAAACATTGGGGTCTGTGTGCCCCTTTGAATCAACTTTTTTTTAACCCTTTGGAGAAATACCTAGTAGTGCAATTGCTGGGTCATAGGGTCATTCTGAGTTGTTAATTTTAGCCACTCTTGACAGGTGTGATGTGGTATCTCATTGAAGTTTTGATTTGTATTTCCCTGATGATGAGTGATGTGAGCATCTTTTCATGTATCTGTGAGCTGTCTGGATTTCTTCTTTGGAGAAGTGTCTATTCATGTCTTTTACCCACTTCTTCACTGATTATTTGGGTTTTGGATGTTGAGTTTGATAAGTTCTTCATAGATTTTGGATACTAATCCTTTATTTGATAGGTCATTTGTAAATATCTTCTCCCATTCTATAGGCTGCCTTTTATTTTTGCTGATTGTTTCCTTCACTACACAGAAGCTTTTTATCTTGATGAGGTCCCAGTAGTTCATGGTTGCTTTTGTTTCCCTTGCCTCTGGAGACATGTCAGGTAAGAATTTGCTGGGGCTGAGGTCAAAGAGGTGGTTGGCTGTTTTTTCCTCTAGCATTTTGATGGTTTTCTGTCTCACATTTATGTCTTTCATCCATTTTATTTTTATGTAAAGTGTAAGAAAGTGGTCCAGGTTCATTCTTCTGCATGCCACTGTCCAGTTTTCCCAACACCATTTGCTGAAGAAACTGTCTTTTTTTTTTCAATGGATATTCTTTTCTGTTTTGTCAAAGATGAGTTGGCCATATATTTGTAGGTCCATTTTCTGGGTTCTCTATTCTATTCCACTGATGTGTCTGTTTTTGTGCCAGTCCTGTCCTGATGATTACAGCTTTGTGATACAGCTTGAAGTCCAGGACTGTGATGCCTTCAGCTTTGGTTTTCTTTATCAGCATTATTTTGGCTATTCAGGGTCTTTTCTGGTTCCATGCAAATTTCATAATTGTTTGTTCTAGCTCTGTGAAGAATGTTGGTGTTATTTTGATAGGGACTGCTGCGAAAGAGACCTTTTAAATTAAGCAATTGAGAGTTGCTACCTCACGGCACTGGACCTTTGCTGTCTGGAAAAGAGATTCTCACCAGAAAAGGAGTCAGGACTGCCAGGGTCTCACAAGGCTGCAGGCATAAAGGGAATTTACTCTGATGAATCCACCTCACTGGATATGTCAGTTATGGCTGCAAATAAGAAGGGCCAGAAATGGCACAGGCAGGCTTGCAGCCCAGATGCCACTGACCCATCCTGGGGCCAAAGCCCGGGTTGTATCTGACCACCCAGGAAGCCAGAGCCAGCAGTGGGGCTAATGGGGACATATCCCCAAGGCAGCACTTCACATCCATATACTTTTAAAAACATTTGTGCAGGCTCTCTATGGCTCATATCTGATTTTTATCTTTATAATCATCTTGAGAAGTAGGCCACACATATATCAGGAATTGTACTCCACAGCTTGGGAAAACAATGCACTCTTATGTGAACCGATGCACTGAGCATCAGCTCTGTACCCCAGGGTACCCTGAGTACCAGGTCGCCAAGGATCCAGGCTGCTGGCTGCCTATAGGAACTGGGAACACAGCCGCAGGAGATGCGCTCTACCATGGGGTCCAAGGCCAGGGCCGAGGCCCAGAAGGGCATGCCTGTGACCACCCACTGATCCCCCTAGTCACACAGTTGTGAGTGGGCAAATGACTAAAAGTGTTCTCTCACACCTCAGGCTTTTGTTAGGGGGCAGGAGGATGTACATTGAAATCTAGCATCCAGGTTTTTAAAGACACAAATTGGCATACAACAAATGGTGAATTTCCTCATAGGTACGAGTCAACAATGGCCATGTGGGGTGTGCGCATGACCTCCACCCAAGTAGATACAGTGCCCAGAATTACTCTTCTTGACCTGGCAGAGGAACCAGAAGGACTTCAGAGTTATGTGTGTTCAAAGCGTACTCTCCTCTTTCGGAAAGTATTTTGTTTTGAGCAATTTCACTCTCTTCTGATCAGGAAGATCTAAGGCTTCCACTCACTGAATCAATAAGTTTCTGGGCTTCTAATCTGCTCAGCTTCCACCATGGAAGACTTGGTTCTCTCCACTCAGAGCTGAGCCTGGAAAACCAGGGAAGCCACAGGCAAAATAGTGCCAGGAAATGTGTGCTGGGTGGGCAAGGAAGTGCCGGCAGAAAAGGGGTCCAGGCAGCAGGTGGGGAGGGCATCTGAAACGTGTCCTAAGTTCCCACCGCCTCCTGGGTGCCTCAGAACACTGATGGGTGCAGGTGCCGCGGGCAGGTGTGGTCAGAAGACCTAGGGGAGCAGGAGGCAGAGCCCAGAGCCCAGGGCAGGGACCAAGACTTCTGTAAGGCATCAGCACAACATGTCAGCAAGTCCAGTGCCAGAAGCCCAGAAAATTAGGCCAATGGTGCACTGTATCAGTCACCTGCAAATTAACCCCTCCCCCAACCCTGAGAACACACAGGCCCCTCTCCAAGGAAAGTGGGAAAATTCCTGGGAGAGTGGACATTTATCCAAAAAGGACGGTACCACCATCCCAACAACCGTGGGAATTGTGAACAAGGTAAGAACAATCAGAACTAAAGAATATTTGGCTGTGCATTCTGTCTGCACGGTGTATAATTTTGACTCACATACAGTACTGGCTTTGTTCTCCATTGGGTCGATTATCTTTCAGGTTCTCAAGCCTCCCAAATTGGGCACACTTCATGATTTCTCTGATGCCGTCAGCACCTTCATTGCTCCTTATGCTTCTGCCCAAGGTGTTTATCTGAGATGCTTTCCACTCCCAGCCTCGACCTCCCACCTTAACCATTCTTCTGAACCGGTCACACTTAGGTGCCCACTCCTCCAAGCTCCTGCTACAAGAAGCCAATTCCTCCTTCTCCCATTAGCCTGCATCTCCTTGTCACCCCGCTTGCTGCATGTCAGATGCACTCGCACACGCGAAGACACCTTGTGTCTTGCCCTGAGCCTGATGTAGTCATGTTTAGAGTGTGGGCCCTTGACCACAAAACATGTACGCATGCACTAATGATCTTGGTTCCTACAGCCACACTCTGAGGCGGGAGGCAGGTACCCTTATTCTCATTTACACATAACTCAAAGAAGTTCATTGCCTTGCTCAGGGTTGAATAGTGAGTCAAAGAGATGGACCCAGAGTCAAAAAGCTTCTAGACCCAAAACTGCACACCTAGAGCATCCAGATCTTGGCCTCTACTACTGTTCCCACAGAGGGAAAGACAGATGATAGACAGACAGATAGACAGATGATAGATAGATGGCTGATAGGTATTAATGGATGCATGGGGGAGGGGGAGGGGTGGTCAGAGGACACAAATGATAAAAAGCTAACGAAGTAAAACTTTAATCTCTGAATCTAAATAAATGATGACAGCTCAGGACCTGGAGCCTGCTTTGGATTCTGTGTCTCCTTCGTTCTCTGTCCCTCCCTTGCTCGCACTGTCTCTCCCTCCCTCTCAAAAATAACTACTAAAAAAAAATTTTTTTAAGGGTGGTTCTTTGTACTCTTTCTTATTCTAACCTCTGCGTAAGTTTGAAATTATTTCCAAACGAAAAGTTGAAACCACAATAAAATTACCTGTTTCCATTTTCATTGCGAGCTATCCAGCCACCAGCTCTAATGCTGAAATAATTCGCCGGGATGTTAAAAGTCTATGCGATGCTCATTTCTGCCTCAGGCCTCTGCACCTGCCCGCCCCTCCAGCTCTCCCGGTTGGACGCAGGCAGGCCCTGCCGCCAGGGGGAAATCTGCCCAAACCCAAATGCCCTCTAATATTCCTCTTAATTTTCACTCACCCGAACCCAACCCCACTGGCTTCGAAGGTAGCACCCCCACCCTAACTGGGTTTCTTGACACTTTCCTGGGCGTCTTCTGCTTATTATTTAACAAGGAGGGCACAAGTAGGCGCAAACCCATCTCGGTTCACACCTGGAGCCTGTTCCCAAAGGGGGTCACTCCCCAGTCGCTCTCCCCGTGCCCGCTCCGCTGGCAGCC
>NC_043701.1:158770-212442 GCF_006229205.1 Suricata suricatta
CGGCCCCCGAGTGTGGGACGGGCGACAGGCTGCGGCCACCTGCGCCGGCTGCGCGCGGCCCCCGAGTGTGGGACGGGCGACAGGCTGCGGCCACCCGCGCCGGCTGCTCGTCCCGGAGGGAAGTGAGTGGTCCTCCGCCTCCGGGTAGTCGTTGCGGCTTTTGTGCGCATTCGGGGGCCTCGGAGGGACACGCTGTGGCTCAAGAAAGTTTCCTTTCGGAGATACTCGGACCGTTTGGTCGTTATTCGAGAGCACAGGAGGAAATGATACACTGAGGAGCAGTGTGCTGAATGACTGCATTAATACATTACTTAGTTCTCAAGAACCCTTCCTTTCGTTTGACGACCTTCTAGAACAAACTTGTCAGCCTTGTTTCTCGCTTCCCCCGGAGAGCGAGGCGGTTCCTGCCTGTTTGCAGGCGGGGCCGCCACCTCCCGGCGCCGCGGCCGAGCCCCTCCTGACGCCGGGAGGCCGAGGCCGGGCTGCGCGGGGGGTTGTGGCCGCTGCGGGCCTCCCCGTTCGGGGGGCGGGAGCCCAGGGACTCCCGTGTCTGGTGGGTTCCCAGGTCTTCGTCCCTCAGGGGAAGGGGGATTTAACTTAATAAGCCCCTTGCTAGTCATTTTAAGGCTTTGAAAGAGCCAGTGAGTGAGAAGAGCCAGGAATCATTCTGGCCAAGGCAGCCCGGATTTCTGCGAGGTCCCAGAGCGAGCCCTGGCCCGGCGTATCCCAAGAATGTCAGGGGCCACGGCGTCTTTTTATACCTCGACAAACATTTTTTAAGTCGACATAAACATAGTTTTCCTAATTCTGAAACTTAAACCATTGACTTGTTCATTTAGGAAAGTACAATCCGTCCGGAACCTGGAGTTTCTGCAGTTGGTGGTTGTCCAGTAATGGGCTGGGGGAGGGCGCTTTGGGTCTTTTTTTTAAATGAGGGTAGATGTGGTGGAAGTATCAACGTCTTCCTCTTTTAATTCTGTTCAGAAATTATATTCCTGGTTAGAGTTCTAACTGACGATTTTGATAGTAGGATAATTAAACGTAGATGACCAGAGTATACCCAGAGTATGATTCTTTTATAGTAAAAATAGAATTTTATTCAGACACGGGAGGGGGTGTGCTGCTCCCGCCTGCTGTGTGAGCACCTGGGCTGGGGAGAAATAGAAAAAGAGAACGTTGGATTTTCATAAAAGCAAATCAGAGACTATTTTCTTCTAAGACTGAAATGTGTAGTTTTGTCTTTCGCACACATTAATACGCAATATTAATCACTATCCGGGCCGCACCTTCAGTTCCTGAGGCCGAGGGGCTGGCAACTCGCCCACCTCCTGTCCTTCGGCGAGGGCAGTGATAGGAGGACCCTTCCCGCCCCGTCTCCCTGCCTACCCCGCTAATCTTCCTGAAAATCTCCTTGCACCAAATCCCAAAGTTTCCGCTGGGACCTGCACTCCCTACAAGCAAAGTTATCCCGTTAGACCTCTGTCCAGTGATGCAGAGGCTGCTGTCCCAGCCGCGGCGGGTGGGCCTCTGGGGTGGTGTTCAGTCCTTAAGAACGGTCTTAGGAGGGGACCTGTATGGACTTCAATCAAATCAAGGACTATGAAATGGAGGACTCAAATATTGAAAGATTATTGGATTAAAGAGCTCTATTGCTGCCAAATTAGTACCAACACCACACAATATATGATGTTAGGAAGTTTTTTCCTGCTCAGTAAAAAAAAAAAAAATTTTATTAGATTTTATGTTTGTTTTATAATTCCTTTACAAGCAAATTGGTTTTTCATAACCATGCCAGAAATATGAAACTTTTAAATGAGTATTATTTGGGGAGCACTTTAGAACCGTGGAGTGTTTTATTTTATTTTGTAGAACTGTTGTTTGACTTTCTTCTTATGGTGAAATTTTTAGTTACTTCCATTTTTTTAAACCTTGAGCAGGTGAACAGTGTTCACCCAGAATGTCGATTCCATCTGGAAATACAGGAGGAAGAGACAAAATGTGCAGAGCTTCTGAGGACTCAGACAGACAAACACAAAGGTAAGATCGTGGCGTGGTGAGTACGGCGGTCTCAGATAACCTGCTGGGCAAATAGCTGATGCCTCACTCTAAAGTCTGAGGCGTAAGGTCACCTGCGTCTTCAAAAAAGGGTCTGTTTCCACTGTTTTCTAATGAATGCTGGTAAAACTCCTGTGAATCTTGGGGCAGGAGAATTCTTCACTTAATAAACCTTTTAAAAGAAAGCCATAACCCTTATAGTAATGGTATCCATGGTTTAACATAATAGCAACAGTTCTGAGAAAATTTCATGGGTGTTGTTATGCTTTGCAAAATCAACTTCGTTTTCTATGGAATGAGTATTTATCTAATTTCTTTCATTTAAAACTTTTAGTCACATCACAGATGATTTTAGTCACGTTAAGAATGGTACAGGGGTGCCTGGGTGGCTCTGTCACTTAAGTGCTCAACTCTTCTTCTGGCTCAGGTCATGATGTCATGGTTCATGGGATCAAGCCCTGGGTCAGGCTCCTCAGTGAATGCTGAATGGGGAGCCTGCTTGGGATTCTCTCTCTCCCTGTCTATTTGCCCCTCCCCTACTCTCTCTCTCTCTCTCTCTCTCTCTCTCTCTCTCTCTCTCTCTCTTTCTCTCTCTCTCTTTAAATAAGCAAACAGTAAAAAAATTATTTAGAAAAAAAAAAGAATGGTGGAAACATCAGAAATCAAACAGGAAAATGAGACTTGTTTTCCCAAAGACAGACCTATTGCGAATACCGTAAATTTGCTATTTTCTCCCAAAGGACACATGCTGTCCAGCTAGACACATTCCAGGTCTATAAACTCAGAAGGATCTGTGATAGCACCCAAATTATCTCTGTAGCAAAAACCTTTTGTCCTTCAACTTTCTTTTTCTCTGTCCATTTTCGAGACAAAAATTAAAATCAAAGTAAGACTATGTTATGTATTCAAATAGTTTAGTGTCCTAGAGAGGGACTTCAGACCAGAGTTACGTACACAGGCTTTGTTTCAGACCAGCACTGCCCAGAAGAAATAGAATATGAACCGCACAGGGAATTTTTAATATTCTAGTTGCCACATTAAAATCTATTTTTAAAATGTGAGATTAATTTTAATACATATATCCAATTCACTATCATTTTAACTTGTAATCAATATAAAATACTGATGAGAAATTTTACATTTTTTGTATACTAAGTCTTAGAAACCCAGCGTGCATATCCAAATATATCCAAATCATTATTATTTCAGCTTGTAATCAAGAGAAAATGTTGATGAGAAATTTACATTTTTTGTATACAAGTCTTGGAAAGCAGCATTCACACTACAGTTTGGACCTGCCACACTGCAGGTTGTTACTGCGGCCAGTGGCTCCCATGCTGGACAGTACGGTACCAGACCGCTACTAACAGGGGCCTCCTGTGCCCTTTCTGGTCCCTTCTGGAGCATCCACTTCCTTGGCTGAAAAATGAGGTCTCTGACTCCAGGATTCATCCAGACTTAAAGGACTGTGATTTTTGTAATGCACACATGGTCCGCAGGCCACATCGTCCAAATGGCCTGGTAGTGCTCTGACCAAAGAAGGCAAATGAAGTAGCTCAGCTCCACGGCAAACGTGGACCGGGCATCACTCCTGTGCAAAGCTGCATGCTGACCGTGAACCAGGTGTGAGGACAGTTGAGACACGGCTTCTGCCAGCCACCCCCTCAAAACAAAACTATCGTCATGGCCACTGAGGTCTCTTTCCTTTCATGAAAATTCAGAGACTTAAGACAAATAAATGATGGGGTGCCTGGGTGGCTCAGTCAGTTAAGCCTCCGGCTTCGGCTCAGGTCAGATCTCACGTTCGTGGGTTCGAGCCCCACATCAGGCTCTGTGCTGACAGCTAGCTCAGAGCCTGGAGCCTGCTTCCAGTTCTGTGTCTCCTTCTCTCTCTGCCCCTCCCCCTCTCATGCTCTGTCTCTCTCTCTATCAAAAATAAATGAAACGTTAAAAAAAAAAGACAAATAAATGCTGAGAAGAGACAGACCGAAGAATTATCTGGCGATGGCCAGTGGACCCTGGTCCCTGCAGCACCGTCCACGCCTCCTGCATGAAGGGGCATGGAGTGCTGTCTGCTGCATCCTCAGTAGGTGACCCCACGCTGGCCGCAGACTCCTGGGAGCTTTACCCCCTCATGCCATTATTGCACAGTCAAGTTGTTAACGAGTTCTGAGGCTGCCCACAAATGGCGTTCGCTGGCTGGCGTTTTCTCCTGGAGCGTGAACACAACTGCTTCTTCATGGGAGTTTTTCTTCTACTCTTCAAAGGGCATTCATTCATAGGCTCCATGGGGCCGAACACTTCCCGTTCCTGCAGACTTCCCAGCCTTCTGCCGTCCGCTGTGGGTAGGCACAGACACTCCCAAGATGGAGGAGGGAGGAAGATTGTCTTGACATGCACGGCTGGCACATGCTCAAAATGAAAAGTAGACCAAGGTGTCCTCGATTTTATTATTGTCGGTAGATAGTTTACAGACAACACCCCTGTCCCTGCGTGCAGCTGGGTGTCCACTTCCCTCCCCTTGCTTCTCTCAAGGGGAAACGCTCCTCTTTTTTGTCACTCTTGATTTCCTACATTCATCAAGAACATTTTGTTAACAAATAGAAAACTGGCACTATTTCAGTTGGCAACAAGGAACACTTAACATTTAAAAAATAGAATATGGCTCCTGACTTTCCTTCAGAGGAATCCTGTTGGCCAGGGGGTGGCTGGATAACAGACACAGCAGGGCAGAAGGGGCATCTGTGAGTTTGTGCCCGTGACCTGCCCGAGGCGTGCTGTGTGACGGGAAACGAGACTGGTTCAGGGAAGTGAAGTTTTCTGCCATTATGAAATAGGATGTTACAGTCCACAACCAGCGTTTTTTTAATATATGAAAGATTCTTCAGTTGTCTCGCATAGATGGAGTGTGGAATCCATGAGTTCATTCCAAAGGCACAGGTCTGACCCCTGGTCCCAGGCCAGCCCTTCCTGAGTACCAGGTGTTGGCCTAAGGGACACCCGATGGCCATGTGGCTGGGCAGGGCCGCCTGGGACGGTGGGCATGTCAGAAACTGGATGGGAGCTCCTCCCCACACCCCTCAGTTGTTACTGGGAGGAAATGCAGGTACCAGACTGCCCAGTTCCTATGTTCAGAGAATACCAGAAATGCAAACTTATACATAAAATGTTCCAGTTTCTTAAAAGTGTACAACTAATTCTTTAAAAAACGTTTGGCAAGAGGCAAGGAAACCCCTGCTGGGACAGGCAGATGCAGCCCAAGAGAGCTGTCGAGTGCTCTCCGTGTGATGGTGCAAAGATGGGTCAGGACATTTCCAGCGTTCCTCAGGGTCTCCTTCACGTGTCCCTCCTGCCGTGGTTCAGGGTCTCCGAGGTGATCTGTACGTGATCCACACCAGATGGCTGGATGGCAATACCTAAGGGCAGAGTCTTTGACAGTCCCTAAGTTCACGTTGACGTCAGCTGGATCAGAAAGAATATGGTAGTTTTAGATAAACTTCTGTGTTGGAGTGGTGGAGAAAAGTGTCACTCAGTTTTCTTGCAATGGCAAAGTGTCAGTCCTCGGGCACTTTCTTATATTGAAAGCTTTTATTATCAACATTAGCTCTATAGCAAAAATATCTGCGTGTGACCCATTTCACCGTCTGGTTTGCAGGAAGAGCCCGTGACAGGCCAGCTGCCCTTGAGGAGACAAGTGGCCCCGTGACAATCTTTTAGGCTGGCCACTCTTCAACTTTCTGTAAAGAGAGACAACTTGTGTTCTAAATTCCTTTTTTTCTTACTCTTTGAAATATGCACAGCTCAAATGCCAGGGATATAAATAGTAATAAGTTTCCAGAATTAAGACCCTGTACATGAGGTAAGCCAGAAGCGGAATGAAGGCATTCTGATCAGATGACAGGAAAGTGTACATTTGCTCACTTTTAGTGAAATTAAAAGTGAGAGAAGATATTAAGGGTCTATATTATCTACTTTTAAATTCTGGAGTATTCAGAAATTGATGTGAAAAAAGAAACAGGAAAACCAGCTTTAAGTTACAGTGAGGTAATTCGTATAAATCTGACAAGGAACTCTTTTTATGACATGCTGAATCTAAAACAAACACAAACACATAAATCCAGACAAAAAACAATTTCAATTTTAAACCCCTTTAAAGGATTCACTTTATAAGAAAGAAAAGCTTTGGAAGTATTTGGAGCTTTGTCTCTTTGTCACTTAATATTAATTCATCGACAGGACTAACTTAACCCTACTAATAGGTGTATGAGGGCCTCTGAGGCTGCAGATGCCTGATAATATAGCTAAAACCGGCACTGCTCCCTCGCGGTGGCCCGTGCTGACCTACAGGGGGCAGCGCGTGAGTCAGCTACCCCAGGCTTTGCCCGGTTCTCCTGCCGGTGTGCAGATTGGACAGGAACCTCTACGTGACTTTATATTATTTACGCCTAGACTGGAGGGATGTGGCCCGTGTCCGGGAGGAGCAGAGGTGGCACCTGTGTTTGGGAGCTCCACCCTCTGAGCTGTTCGTGAAGGTGCCATCCTGAAATGGGTATGATGGCAAATGTTAGCCTAGGATGAACCCCGTGGGAAGTGCTGGACCAGAAAACTTACTTTTCTTTGGCTTCTTTAAACAAAGGGTGCTGGATTAATTTTGATCTACTTGTCAAGAGCTGTGAGGGGTTTGGATTCTCCATACTTGTAAGCTAGAAAGCTAGGCTGCCGAGGTTTCACCGATGCCTGCAGACCTGGGACCCTGGGTCAGAGAGAGACTTGACTGCTCCTGGCAAACAGGCAGCTTGGGCGACACGTTCACATAGCTCCCTTTCCCGAGTCCCACAGGACGGAGGCAGTGCCCTCGGCAGTTTCCGTCACAGCTGAGGAGCCTGCAGTGTCACAGGAGGCTCAGCCCAGCCTTTGCTCCAGAGAAAGATGTGCTCTCCTTTACCGCGGTCAGCCCAGCGGGAAGCACTGCTCTGTCTGTCACATCCTCAAAAGGACATCTGAAACAAAGCTGTCGGTGCTCTTCCCAGGACCGTGGCTTCTCAGCAGGGCTGAATGTCCTTCTTACTCTCCATGGCATGACTGTCGTGACCACAGCTGGCTGTCCTTCCACACTGTCCTCTGGGGAGAGCGGGCATTTCGTTCCCATCACAGCCCAAGGTCTTACACCGTACTTGGCATTTAAAAAGATATTGAATAAGCTTTTGTTGAACAAACTAATGAAAACCTTCACATTAAAAAGTAAGTGATGTATGCACATGGAAAAAATACAATTCAAAAACATATCTAATGGCAAATATGTCCCACTCCAAACCTCCAGCACCTCCCTTACCTCCTAAAGACTGGGAACACACAGTAGGTGTGCAGACCCCTCCCCTTTTCCCTCGTGTACAAACAGAAGCGAGGTGCCACACCCGCGCTCGGTCTTCACTCAGCCTTTCTGTTTTGTTTTTAACTTCAGCAACGTATTTGGGCGCGGTTCTGTATTTAAATGTTCTATTAAGAGAGGCGTAGTATTCTAACATACTTGGTCAGTTTGTCCCAGACTCCTGGGCTTTTAAGGAGCTTACAGGCTGTACGCTGATGCCTGCATTTGTTCGTGTGAATAAAATGCTTCGCCGGCATTTGACGGTGGCCTTCCAGCCACTGATCATGAAACTGAAGCATTCTCCTCATGTGACTGAATAACATCTCAACAGTTTTTTTATTTCTGTGATGGTTGTGTCACATAAAATAAAAGTGATTACATCCCATTTTACACCTAGTCTTTTTCTTGCACCTTTTTATCACAAAGGGAGCTAGACCCAGAAAATCAGGTGAGGAAGACGTCTCTTCTGCACACTCTTCTTGGATGCCCACCTGTCAGAGGTGCTGTTTCTGGGCACCGTGGCGTGTGCACAGAGCCCTGCTGTCACGTGCTTCGCCTGCTTTGTGGCTGTCTCTCTCCCTGCAGAGCACGAGCCCTTGAAGAGCAAGCACTGTACTCACGCCTTTCTATTCCTGGCCCTTAGCAGCCACGTGAGTAGATGCATAAACAGAGTACCCACCGTCTTCTGTTTATGTAGGTCTGAAGGGAGGCATTCTGGAAGTCCGCGGCACGGCCAAGGAGTAGGCAGCTGCCCCTCTGACGTCAGGGGGGTGCTGGAGGCCCGATTCTTCCCCCTTTCACTTTCCCTCTGACGTAAGCGGGCCCTTGTTCTAGGCCAAATATCTCTTTGGGCCAATAGATTAAATAGCCTGATCTGTTTTTTCCCATTGGATTAGGTCTTTTTTTTTTCTAGAATTCTCATAATTCTAAACTCCTTCAAATCAGCTAGTAGCCTTGGTTATGTAATCAATCATTTATTGAATTTTCTGAAAGTAATGAGTCTAAGTTTACATTTTACAGGAAACAAATCTCACTGAAAAAATTCTCCCTGAATTAAATTTTTAAGTTTAGACTCACAACAGGAATCATAAACAAGAAATCGGTTTCTTGTGAGACACCTGCATACCTAGAAGCCACAGCGATCACCGATCTTGTTGGGAAGAAGAGGCTGTAACCTGAGGCTCTGTGAAGCCACAGGAAGGAACTTCCAAGCTCACGCTGCACTGATATGGACCAAGTTAGCTTTTCCCCTCCTTCCTTGTAAGACCGGGCCCGTCCCTGGTGCTGGTGACCCCAAGACTGGCTCGGCGGCTTCACAGTGGCCTCCACTGCTTCTGCCTCTTTGCTTCATGGGCCCCCCTCTAAGCTCACATTTCCTCCTTCCTCCAGATTCTCACAGGACCAGTGGCACGTTCTGCTGCTCCTCTGGGTGGTGGGAATCGGGCTTTAAAGCTGGGGTCTTCTTTCGATGACTCCTGGAAGCACAAGTTCTAATTCAACTGATGTTTTGTTGTTTCCTGTTTGCACACCCATTTCGCGTGCTGTGTTTACAGGTGGGCGTTCTTACCGCGAGCCGTCTCTGGGGCCTCTGGCCCAGGCGTGGGAGCCCTGCGGAGCCTCACAGCCCCGGCACCTGTGCTCCGTGTACGCACCTCAGACAGAGCCCGGTTTCTGCCTGGCATGGCTGTCACGGGCACGGGGCCAGCGCTGCCATGTGGGGGATGGGTAGTAATGAGGATCATTATCACATGACCCCCTCAGATTCTTGGTGGCTCTTTGTCTTGCATACTTTTGATAGCTTGGACGGCCCTTCTTGACAAGGACTTGGAGATTTGAAGTTGTTCATTTGCAAGGCTTTGTAGAGTTTTCTGGGTCAAACACCAGCTCCAGGGAACTGCTTCGAAATGCCCTGTAGTCAGAGCCTCTGGTTCCGAGTGGTCGCCTTGTATCACGGAGTGAGGGAACGTGAGGCCATCTTGTCATTTGCTGATGCACTGGCTGAGTCTGTCATTAATTTGCTTCAGCATGTTTTTATTGAGTGTATACCAGGAGGGAAGGCCTGAAGGGAAACTGGTGGGAACATGATCATCCCCTCTGGAACCCCGAATCCTGTCACCAGTGGTGGTGCAGTAGAGTGAGCAGGATAACAGGGCTTTGAGGCAAAACACAGTAGGCTTTCTGAGGGAAAACCAGAGAATGTGGGCATACAGTGACATCAGTTTAGTTGGAGCCAGAAACTGATGGTGATGGAAAAATGATTAAGGACTTATGTTATCTTTACTCAGAGATAAGACAGAACAAGGGTGGGGAAACTACCAAGAAAAACCGATGCCTTTCGATCATAAGCTACTCAGCAACCAGTACTTTAGTGATTTACTATAAACATCTTAAACATCCGTTCAGTGACCTCATGTGTCCTGTGTCAGACCTGGGATGGCCTCACTCCCACCGGCGTCTCCCAGCCACCCTGCCACCAGCCCAAGCCCTGGTATTGCTTCTGTCATGACAGTGGGCACACGCCCTCTTGTACTGCAGACGTGGCATCCAGTCTCGGGGCTCCTTAGCCTCTGGGCACAAAGGTTTCTGCTGGAGGGACCCTTCTGGTCTGGCATGGATTGGTCTGAGAAGCCCAGGCTGTGCAGACCCCACCAGCATGCAGGGCAGAAGGAAGGCACGGGCGTGCCGTGTCCCCGAGAGGATGTGCAGGGCCCCGTCTCAGGACGAGGGAGGCAGATGTGCACACAGCACAGGTCAGGGGAGCCCTCCATTTTCATCTGGATCAAGATGCATCGAAGTATAGAAATGCGAGAGGGCATCCTGAGAGTCTCATCCAAGTTGGTGGCACACAGAGCACGGGTCCCTGGACTCCTCGTCAAATGCTCTTTTTGCAAAGCCATATTTAGTATCTTAGAGAGAAGATGCTTTAGAAAAGGGTTTTCTTCCTCCTTAGTGTCTGCTTCAAAGGGATGGGAGATTCCTTTGACACTACACCATCTATTAGCTGAGACTGTGCCTAACTCTCTTGAACGCTCATTTTAACTGTCAGCATGTCCAGCTGACGCTACATCTCTGGATAAGGATTTCCGTCGTTTACTATACCCTTTGTGAAGTCAACGTTTCCTTTTCTCTGGCCTGCCGTGATGGTTTTGAAGTCTCAGGACAGAACCTTGATGGGTACCTTGTACCTTGTACCTTTGGCTTTAGCTTCCTCATCACACCCCTGGGGGGGTTCCCCTTGGCTCTCTGCTTTTCTCTGTGGACGTGGACCCGTCACAGGCAGCTGTGGTCTTTCTGCAGGTAGGACTGTGAAGTCTGGGATGACAAATCCGTGGCTCAGAGCATTCCCAGACGTCTACATCCCGTGGGATGGCATGCTTGCTGTGACTCAGTCAGCGGTGCTCTGACAGCCTACTTCCAAAGGCTCCCCCCTCCCCGCCCAATTCCAGGGAAATAGTAACACGGCTTTCCAAATCCGTGACTTCTTCACAGCTCCCTCCTTCCCTGAGGAGAGAGGACGGGGGCCTGTTTGGGAGGATAGTGGGAGTGTGACCAGGGTGCCCGGTGGGGCCCTGCCTGCATAGCCCCCATAACAAGGGCAGCAGATGCCCCCTCCCCAGCATTTGCGCTCTGTCCTGTGAGCCCCTGGGCTCAGTACCCTGAGACCATAAAGGATCCATGCAGGCCCGTCTGCTTGTTACAAAACACACCACAGAGATTCAGAGGACGGAGTGTTTCCACTGAGGGATTCTGGGAAGTGAGCTGTGCTTCAGGCACGCTCATGGGCAGACACTCCTGAGAGGAGTAGTTAGGGGGGCCCTGGGAGTGGAGAAGCCCGCTAAGTGAGTAATACTCCAGGTGGGACATGAAGGTGTCTGCCGTAGGGGTGATGGGAAGAGCCGTTGCCACAGATGGCTGCAGCCAGCAGCCGAACTGCAGAGAGACGGTGACTAAGGAGGCCCCGGGGGCTGGACGGTGAGTCAGCTGCTCCCCAGAAATGCAAGAGGAGCAGGGGACAGAGCTGAGGGCCAGGGAAGAGGTATTCGGGTGGGGACCACTGTGTGCATGCGGGAGCAGAGGAGAGAGGGAGAGGCAGGGGAGCGGGTGGGACTGGGTTTGGCGGGAGGCCTTGTGTGCAGAGGTGAGCACAAGGGCGGAGCTGAAGGAAGAGGTGGGCGGGGAGGGCAGGTGAGGTATAGGGGGCCCTGCGTGCAGGAGGCTGCACTCCCGAGGGGACGGGACTGGGGAGTCACCAGCTCCGGAGCCGGGGCACCGACTGGCGGACACTCAGTCACTCGTGCGTCCTCTTCGCAGCGGCGCCTGCCACAGTGGCCGGTCCCGGAGGGGGCTGGAGGTGCCCGCGGCTTGGAGGAGCAGGAACAGAGGTTTCTGTAGGCGGGGCGGCGCTCACAGCCGGGGTCACACTCAGCTGTGCGCCTGCTGCGCTGTGTGAGGGTGATTTGTCATGCGCGTCATAACACTGGTAGATGTATGTCCTGGAACGACCCTGGGAAGCCACCCAAGCCGTGATCATAAATCTGTGGAGGGTTGTCCTGGGAATAACACGGCTGGAGTCCCGGCGTGTTGGCCTCTGCGGCAGAGCAAGGCGCTGCCCCGCCGGGAGTTCACACGGTCCCACGTTGTCACAGACACTGGGAGCGAGGCTTTGGAGAATGTTTAACATTTAAGGAAACAGAGGCTGCTTATAAACAGTAATAACAGCAAACACTTCAGTGAGTGAAAGGCACAGGCGTGGTGCACACGATTTAGCCCACACACCAGTTTCCTAAACCAGCGCCATTTCAGGGCCTTGCACAGGCTTCTGGGGGCCGCCCGCGGAGGGCGTGGGTGCCGCTCCCCACTCTGAGGTGTGGGCAGCCCGTCCGTGGGCGGCGGTGCTGACCGAGGTCCTACCCACAGACATCAGATTCTCTCAGGCTCAACTTGGAGGACATTCTGATGTTTGGGATTTATTGGATTTGGCATAGTTTTAATTTTCTTTTTAATTTTAAAATTTATTTTTGAAAGAGAGGGAGAGACAGAGAGTGAGCGGGGGAGGGGCAGAGAAAGAAGGAAACAGAACCTGAAGCAGCGCCCAGGCTCTGAACTGTCAGCACAGAGCCCGCTGCAGGGCTCGAACCCACAAACCATGAGATAATGACCTGAGCTGAAGTTGGACACTTAGCCGACCGACTGAGCCACCCAGATGCCCCAGATTCGGCATATATTTAAAATATAAAAGTTCACACTGGCTCTCTTTTTTGAAAAAGCCTTTTGTTTGGTTAACAGCCTTGGCCAATTCTGGGTTTTGAGTCTTGGTTTAATGTGAGTTTGAGTCCCAGAATATGACTCTCACCGATGGAACCCACCTGCACCGCCATCCCCCAAATAAAACTTCTCTGCTTCCAGATGCAAAGTTTCAAAGTGATCTGTTTTCAAAGCGCCATCCAGCGGCAATGTCCCAGCAAGTGATACGTCCAGACTTTGGTTGTAGTTCGCCTCCAGGCTGCGGAGGAGGGGATTACTTCGCTCAGCAGCCTAATTAGACAGGTTACTGGGGTATCCTGGCATTGTCTGAAAAATACCTTCCCGGTACAATACACCTTGTAGCACCTTAAATGTCTTTGGAGTCCCAGGTGGCTGTGGGACCTGGGTTTTCTAATGTGTAAAATCCGGGTGTCTCACAGGTGACCTAAGGAAGCAGTATGATCCCAGGGCCTCACCCAGGTCTGTTAGCTGCTTCTCTCAGGGACCCAGGCTTGGTCTGCTTCGTGGACGTGTGTACAAGCCCGAGAAATGCTGAAGCAGCAGTCCTCAGCTGATGCCTCTGTGGCGTTGCTCCTACTGTGTCTCGGTCAGGGCCCTCCTGGTGTAGGTAACCCATGATAGGGCGGCCTTAGGAACATAGCAGGTGCTCAGTGAACACTGGTTGAGGAAATGAATACTTGTTATTGCAGATGATGAGAGGACCAGGCTCATCAGCTACGAGCTCTCTTACATCACGGAGAAAGTGCTGGCTGTTGACCAGACGGTGTGTTGTCTCACTTCTGCCTCCAAGGACAACGGACAACTAGGTTGTCACCATGCCCCAAGCTCGTTCTAGTAACTGTCTTTCAGCCCTTTCTGGGAACATGCTGCTGGCATGTGCTTGTCTTTCCCTACACTGATGGTCTCTGAGTGTCCAGAGCACATTCATTAGTCCTGACGGTTACTGTGTTGGCTGTTTCCCCTCAAAAGGCCTTTTCCACTCTGCTTCTGCCAATAAGCATTATTTTCATCCTTCCTGACTGCAGCATTTTTAAAAGAACATTCAGCACCATACCCAGCTTAACGAATGCATGGATTGGATGTATCTTGCCTTATCTCACTGGTAAATATTTTAAGAACAAACCATGAAAATATTCATCCTTAGAACAACAGAAAGAAGGAATCCGTCATCTAGCAGGATTTGATCATCACTATTCTGGTTCAGACTAACTAGGGTTCTACAGGACTTAGAGTAACAGGATATTTGTAATCGGCCACCTGAACAGGTGACAGACAAAGTTATCCAAGGAGGAAACCCGAAACCGGGGGAGGGATTGCTGGGAACATTTAGGAGTGGGAAGTGTGCTTTGGAGCCTCTGGATACAGTGGTGGGTTTACCGGTGACCCTGTTCACTGTGGGGATCTGGACCCAGGGGCACAGCCAGGCAGCTTCCCGCGGGCTTTGTCCGCTGCTCTGGGGAGTCTTGTTTACAGCGACCGCTGAGATGAGCCCAGCAGGAAGTCTTCTCTGCTGCTCCTGGCAGCTCTGGAGGGGAGGACTTCTGCGTCTCCACCCCAGGCACCCTGAGCACAGGACACAGAGACCCTGGGGTCCCGCATGCTGTGTGCTGGGCTCAGGCCGGTCTGTGCCCGGGAGTGGTCTCTGAGTGTTTGGGGGTGGTCTCTGAGCAGAAAGTCAAAGCTGGGTAGGGATGAGAATTTTAGTTGCTGCCACTTATACCTGCAACTGCCCACTGAAGCCTCCAGAAGCAGAATTAGGTCTGAGAGCCAAAATTATAAGTAGCCCAGTTTTGACCACTGGACATGAGACAAATCTTACAATGACCTGAGGCCCCAAGGTGGGAGGGTTGCTTCTGGGTGTTCTGACTCCCACTGGGAGAAATTAGAGGGTCCAGAGTTGCGCGTCGGGGCCACATCTGGTCTTTTGAATCCTGTGTGCCCACCAGTACGTGGCCTCTAGAATGAGGGAGAACGCTGGCCAGTCTTCCTGGCCCTGGGCGCTTCGGAGACCTGCCTGTATGTTCACCTGTTTGTGAGCACCTTGCAGGAAAGGATAGGTCAGTGTCCCCTCAGTGACAGCAGGTACAACATGGCCCTGGGGCCAGCTCTGCGGGGCCGGCAGGGGCGGGTGTCTGTGTGTGTGTGTGTGTGTGTGTGTGTGTGTGTGTGTGTGGTGGGGTGTGTGTGGGTGTGTGTGTGTGGTGGGGTGTGTGTGCGTGTGTGGGGGGATGGGGCAGGAGTCGGCTTGTCTGGAGACTCAGGTCAGAATGAATGGCTGTGTTCACAGACAATGCACTTTTTAAAAAGGGTTTATTCCAACTCAATTGGTGAGTCATTCCATCGAGCTTTTAGTTCTTTAAATTGATAATAAGCATGGAGGCGGCTGGAAATGGGAAGCAGATCCATGGCTTTGCTGACCGAGAGGAAGAGACCATTACACCGGAATGTGAGAGCTCAGAGAATCTGTGGGAAACTCCTAGGTGGCTGCCAAGCCGTGCTGTCGGGGCTCGAATGGGAGGGCCTGAGCGCACAGCTCACATGGCCCAGGCACCCCTGGGGCGGACGGCGCGGCAAGGCCGCCTGCTCTGTGGGGCTCTTGTCTCAGCTTTCATCGGGTTCACTCTTGTCCTACGAGAACAGAGTGCAAGGCGGGGTTCTCTTCCCCAAGGAGTAAAAATTAGCCATGTGAAAGCAAAAGGGAGTAGCTGCTCTGGAGGCATTTTGGGGCCTCTTGAGCTAAGTCCCCATGAGGTCACAGTCCAGGGCCTCACCCCTGAGTTCGTCCTTGTCCTCTGCCCAGGCGCCGTCCCGCAGGGACCAGGGCCTGCGGCCGAGAGACAGAGGCCCTGTCCAGTTGCACAGGGGAGTGGGGGTGGAGGTTTCTACCAAGAGAGCCTCTGAGGAGGTCAGCTCTGAGCCTTCTCAAGCCCCAGAGGCACCGGGCAAACGGGCACCTGAGGCGCTGAGGTAGGCTCCCTGCCCGCCCTGCCTCTCGGCCCCGCCATGCCACAGGCCGCTGGCTGCCCACGTTCGGTGGGAAACCAGACTGTGCCTCAGCCCACCGTCATCAGAAGCTCGAGGGGCCCAGCCTGCGTTTCCCACTGGGCAGGCCCAGAGGGACGGCACCCTTCCAGAGCAGGCACGTAGGCATGTCAGTGCACACCGTAGGAAACGTGAGGGTCGTGGGCGCCCCCGCACGCCGCAGGCTGCAGGCTAGACGTCTAGCAGGGGCTGTGTGGGCCCGTGTCCCCATTCTCCTCCTGCGTGGACTGACCTAACGTGGAAACACGCTTCCAGTGGGTGTAGACTGCACATCTGGAAAAACATGTAGAACTTTAAAGACACATTTCGGTGAGGTGCTTTTGCTGTGGCTGTAAGCACCGAGACGTTCTCAGTGGACGGACGCCGGGGCAGTGGGATTTGACGAGGGCTTGAGCGTGTTCCCAGTGGGCCTCATGACCTGGAACAGTCTCACAGGCTCGAGACAAGATGTCCCCTCCGCACAGCAGAGCGTTTCCCAGGTGAGCTGTCCGTCTCTTCCCGATAACGAAATTTTGTGTCTTTTAGAATGATTGTCCCACTGACCCTCGGACAGGTCACATTTCCTACGTTTGGTATTTATTTTAAGGGACTGATGAGGGCAATGACAAATGGAGTGAGAAAAGGTGACATTTGTTTTTAAAGTGCTTTTTCCCACTTGGAGATATCTAGTGATTCATCTGGCCTGAGTCACCCCAGACCAAAATACAGGCCACAAGGTGGTGGGGAGAGGCCCACGAGGCAGTGGGGTGAGGCCCAGGGGGCAGCCAGGAGAGGCCCTCAGGGGCAGCCCCTACAGAGGCTGAAGTGTGATCAGAGGCCTCTCACCCCCAGGGGGGCTGCCTGCCTGGCGCTTCCAGGAGCACTGAGCACTAAAGTGCCTCACTGGCTGCTGCTCCCAAGACTGGGCCCCCTGGCTGTCTACACCCGACCCCGCTTAAGTCAGCACAGAGGGTGTGTGGGCCAGGGCTTCAGGGTCTTGTGCCTGCCTCTTCCTCTGTGCAGTACACACAAGTGGCCTTTCGGGGTATTGGTGATTGAATGAGTTCATGTATCCAAAGTGCGGAGGGCGGTGCCTCGCCCACAGGAGGCATCAGCTCCGTCCGCTCTGCCCCTGTCACCAATAACGCTGTGACGCTGTCTGTTTCTCTTTCAGTGGCCACATCTGAGACGCTGGTTGTCCGGGCTCAGCTCCTGGGTTTGCGGAGGTGCAGGAGGGGCGCGACCCCCACTCAGCACCCAGGGCAGGCGCTTCAGCACCCTTAGGAGCGCCTGAGTGCCCTCTAGCCTCGTGGTCTCTGAATTTTCTGCTCGGTGTGCTGCCAGGGATCGCCTCCACTTTGCAGAGGGGGAAATTGAGGTTTAGAAAAGTTTGGCATGTGCTCGTGGTCAGAACCAGACGTGATGTTTTTCTAGTCTTTTTTGAGCAAGGTTTAAAAAATAAAAAGTAAACAAAACAGCATCTGTCCCGAAAGCCCTTGGATTTGATGATGTGTTTCCACGGGGCTGAGGAAGGCCCGTGAGCTGCGCGGATCCCAGACGGGGGCCTTTGCCCTTTTCCCCTCCTGCTTTTCTTAGCAAGTACTTCTCAGTGTCCCCCCGCCCCCATCTCCTCATGCACATGAACTCTCCAGCCACCCGCACGGCAGAAGGGACCGGCACAGAGGACAGGCAGGCACGTGCGCTGCAAACCCGTCTCTGTCTCGCTGCATCAAAACTGGTCTGTTTGTGCGTCCACGCAGATGGATGTGGCTGGCTCTCAGTTCAAATCCGGCTTTTGGAAACCAGTACAATGGTTCCCAGCAGAGCATTCCTTCACATCCGAGCGACTGAAATTCCTCCTGCAGGACTTCCCTCGGGAAGCCAGCAGTGGGGACGGCGGAGTCTGCCCGCAGAAACGGCCCTTGGAGCCGCCAGGCTCCCCCCTGGCGCATGCCTGGCTAACAGGGAAGAAGAAAGGCCCCTGGTCAGCAGCCACGGCGCCTGCTGAGGGAGCTCTGGGCGGCCCTCCCAAGCTTCCCTACGTCTGATTCTGGGAGAAGCTTTGCTGCTCATGACTTCCAACTTACGTTAAGTTTTTGAATGCAGGAAATTACGGTAACATTTCCTCTTAAATGTGGAGGGAGGCATGCTGCCAGACACTGCCCAGCCAGAAACAGTTTTCTCTCTCTCCTCTCCCCACTCACCTGCTCCTGCAGCCCATCCCCGCTCTGACTAGAGCCGGGAGACTTGGAGGATGCGGCCTCCTGAAGCAGTCTCCCAGCCTCTCCCCCACAGGCAGGGCTGCAGCAACTGAGCCCGCCACCCTGTCCCTGGTCACTGCTTCCTGGTGCAGGCTGGGGAGGCGGGCCTCGTCACTCTGTGAATGCAGGAACCTCACAGTCCATCCCTAAGAGCCAGGCCCACCAGGGTTTCCTAAGCTTCTCTCTGCGAGTTGGTATTTGTAGAGGACTAGATTCTCTCAGGGTAGAGAGGGAGATGGATCCGGGCCTGGCCCCTGCCTGCGGTACCCCAGGAACCTCACACAGGAGGGCGGTATCTGTGTGTGTGGCTGTGGTCACAGCCTTGTCTGAAACGTAAACCCTGGCGTTTGCTGCGCGAGCAGGAGAGGCATCCCGCTGTGCGGACGGACAGTGCGGAGGGATTTGTCTCCGGGATTTGATGCTTAAGGAGGAACCTGGACTCAGGTGCTGTTGGCTTCGTGTCCAATGCTCTTACCATAAAGTGTCTTAAACTTGGAAGACGGAAGCAATGGGAGCATATCAACCTCAGGTTCTGGGAGGGCCAGTGAGGACAGGGGCCTTCTGGGGCAAGAGCAGTGACAAGCTGGTCTGGCTCTCCGCCTGTGAGCTTCTTGTGGAGTACAGGGTCACAGCTGTGTGGACCAAGTGCAGACCTCACAGACCTCCTTCCTACAGAAAGTGTGACATGAAAGGAATGAGATTCATGTTGTGCTTTCCCTGAAAATTAGTTGGTGTTTAAGTCATTGAGATAATGAGGAAAAAATCCAGAACTCAAAACAACACATGCACCATTACCTGTGAGAGTTATGACTTGCCTGGAAATATTTTAGAGAGAAAATTTGGTAGAAGGGGATCCGTCTCCCTTGAATTATGGCAGATTGCAACCCACTTGGCGACCCCACCTCTGACGAGATGACGCCAAGAAGGCTGAGCTGCAGGTGCCTCCCTAGAGCTCAGCCCGCTGTGCATCCACGGGAGCGGGTTCTGGCAGCAGCCTCTCCTGAGCTCGTCCTCAGCGTCCTGTGTGTGCTCGGCGCCAGCGCTACGAGGTTTAAGGAAGGTCTGCGGGCCGCACACGTGGAAGGTCAGGTTTTCTGAGCCACGGAGTCTAGAGTGTAGTTTATGTTGGGCACCTGTGCTTGCTTTTCCCTTGAAATTGGCAGGTTCACTCCAGGCAACTTTGCCAGGCTCTTGGTAAGGGCTCTCCCTGCCCCCCTGTCACCTCCCTGCAGCCTTGGGGATACTTTGCAACATACAGGTGCCCCCTAAATCTGTCATTCACCCAGTGCAATAGCATGCAAACTGATGGAGAACCAGAAAAACACTTGTCTCTGAGAAAACGAGTGTGTGCGCTTCGGAAAGACTAGGGGAAGCCAGCTGCCGAACAGCCGCAGAACAGGAGGCGAGAGTGACAGCCGGGACCAGCTCTGGAAATCCCGTGTTGCGGAGTCTGGTGGCCCACGTCCAGACTCCCCGAGTGGGAATCCTGGACAAGGCTTCAGGGTATGTTGGCACAGGAGACACTGCCCGGCCCAGTCAGCAAGCCCACACTCGAAGGAAAGCCTTTGGCTTTATGTTTCAAGTTTAAGTCATAAACATACACCTTCGTGTTTTATTTTTTTATTAAAGTTTATTTACTTTTGAGAGAGAGAGAGAGACAGAGCACTAGCAGGGGAGGGGCAGAACGAGAGGGAGACACAGCGTCCGAAGCAGGCTCCAAACTGAGCTGTCAGCACAGAGTCTGACTCAGGGCCTGAACTCCCAAACCGCTTGAACCAAAGTCAGAGGCCTAACTGACTGAGCCACTCAGCACCCCTGTGTTTTAAATTAATAGCTGTTTAAGGCATTTTTCCTTTAGGTTTTCAATTCACCAAGCTACTACCATCACTTAAATGACAGAGCTTCTCCATCTCTTTGGTGGGTTTTGAAAGACAGAAAATATTTGTGTGATGAGTGAAAAATACATTTTTTACACAAAAAAGTCTCAATTGTATTTATCCATAAAATATTTTAGATAATGTATGTGGGCACTTTTAGCTGATTAACTGCCACGTGGAGAAAGTCTCATGTGTCGGGCTGGCTTGCCCTCAGTGTTAGGACAGGGACAGCAATGATGCGCTTTATGTTTTCTCTCTTCACTTTAAGCTTCTTGGTAACTTGTAAGACTGGCTTTCCGTTCGCTGTCCGGTGGCTTCTTCCGACAGAGCTCCGGAGAACTTCCTGGGAAAACGGACGTGTTTTCCACCCGGGCTGCGAGGTCCGAGCCACAAAGCGCCCCGGCCGCTGACCAGAAACTGTGACTGAGGAACTGATTTTTTTTTGTATTTAATTTTAATTAATTTAGATTTAAATATAAATGGTCACAGGTAGCGACTGGGAAGTGCAGCCCTGGGACTTGTTACTCAGTTTTATAGCAATGTACCCACTGGGTTCACCTTCTTTTAATTACTGTTTAAGCTAAAACTGCTGACTTTTGTTAAGTAACAATGGGGATAGCAAGTATCCAGCCGGGCTCCTGACTTTGCCTGCACACTGTGTCCAACCATTTCTAATAATACTTTCTAATTCAAACAATCTCTATCATGTTAAAGTGGTCTCATTATGTTATTTTCTTATTTAGAGTTTTTGAACATCATGAATGGTTCTAACTTCTGTCAGGTAACTTTTCAGAGTCTGTCTGATATGCACAGACTTTTCCTCCTTTCAGACGGACCCTTAACTTTATCATCACCATCTTAAATACCGAGGGTTGCTACCAGTGCATGACAAAAATAAACCCCTTGTGCAGGCCTGATCGCCGGCCTCCCCGAGCCGCTTTTTCTAGACGATCCAGACTGCTCGTCATTCGTCAGGCTAGCCTTTCCCCCCAGATGTAATGTCTTCGCTCACACTGCTCTTTTATTGGGAGTGGCCCCTGCTTGTCACACTTCTGTCTCTCATCCAATCTGCCCTCCAACAGTCATGTCACAATTGTTGGTTTGCGTTATTAGAATCACAGCTGACCACATAACAATCAATATTTCCTTTCTTGTATAACTTTGGCTTTTCCTGGAACAGTAAGTGCCTGACTTTTCTGTTCCTTCATTTTCTATGTATCTATTGATAATTAGGCATCAAACTTTGTACCAGAACAACAAAATACTCTCAAGACAATTGGATATGAAAGGTCATCACCAAGTGCCATTTCTTCCTAGAGCCTCTCCTCCTGGGCCCCCACTGGCCTGCCCCATTGGCCTGGCTGGTCTGGGGCCTCCCTTGGGTCCTGTTCCAGTGAGATGGCAGAAGTCAGCCTCCACGAAAACCTGACAGGGGAAGGAAGGACGGAGGTCTCAATGTTCACAAGTCACACTTGATGTGATTCTCTTGAATTCAGTCTGCCCGGTGTCCTGTGTCCGGAGCCCTTCCAGTGGGCAAGCATCCCCTTCCTCTTGCTTCTCACCCTGTGGTGGGCTTGGCAGGGTGTCCCTGTGCTCTGCCTCATTCCTTAGCACACGTATGGTTTTTATCTTCGAAGTTTATTGACATCTCTGGGTGCAGCCCTTTCAAACTTGCTGATGTCATTTTTGTGAAATTTGGGAAATAGAAGAGAGAAGTCTCCTGTCCTCAGACCCATCACAGATGGGAATGCCTCAGTCCCAGCCTGCCGTCCCCCTCCGCACTGGCTCCTGGGCTGGCCACTCTCCCCGCTCAGCTGTAGATAGGAAGTCACCACAGCCTCTGAGTCCTGCACTGCCCACTACATGTGGGTCCAGTAAATGCACAATAAAGGGGCCACTTGCCAGTGATTGAACAGATTGACCCATCGGACTCTAGGTACTTAAATCATATCTTACTATAATGGGAAGAGTAAAATGAAGCCAATGAATTAATATCTCTCCATTAAGATTTCATTATTAAAGCAGAAATTTGTCATTTTTGTGGTGAAGACAGTTGAACCTCCACAATAACCAATGGACAATGGTTAGAACACACTGCTTTCCCAGTGGTGGAGAGACTGGGCCACTCCTGTTTGCCTGGAGACCTGGACACCCTCACTTTCCCCCTCCTTGGATTTCTGCTGGGAACCCCGGCCCTGACCTGTCTCATCCAAGGCTCAGTGGCCACCCTGTCCCCTGTGCCGACATTGCGTGGTGTCACGTGTGGTGTCATTGCAGGGCTACTCCCTGCCCTGGTCTCTCCAACCTGAGCCAGAGTTGGCTGCTTAGCAGACGGAGCCACCCAGATGCCCCAAGAATTAATATATTTTCATTTTTATTTTAAAAAACTTCTAGAAAGTATTTTCATCTGCAAAACTTGATTTATACCCAACTTATCAGAGACATCTGCATTCTTGAACTAAAACACTCCCGTGTTGGAACCAAGACTGTGAAAAAAACTCCATTGGTGGTTTTGTATAGTTATTGTGCAGGGCTGGGCAGCATGTCAGAACTGCTGTTTGTCTGTTGTTTTTACCTAGGCTAGCACTTCCAAGACTGAAAGTAATACAATAGCACACCCTTGAACTTGTACTAAAAATCTTTGGTTTCAAATGTGGATTCAGTCGTAGTTTGTGTGACATTGAGAGGTCATTGCTTTTCACCATGGATGACTGACACGTTTGTCCCCCAGGTGTGGTGGTTGCTAAGACCCTGTAAGAGATCTGGAGAAGGGCTGAAGCTAGAACATCTACAAATTAGGTTATTGGATAACTGCATAAGGGTAACCTAAGATTTCATCACTTAGATGTCATCTTGACTATTAAAATCAAGTAAATCTTATCAAATATTTAAAAGCGCAAGTTATCCTTGAGATCATACCCCCTAAAAGCAGAAGTATGCCTTCATCCAGAGGACCCTGAGCCTACAGGACCTATACGAATGCTCCGTAGTACTCATATTATCACACGGGGGAAGCGCGTCAGCGGGAGAGAAGTAATGATTCTATTGAAATTCAGCACGGCACAGTGCACGCTGGATTACTCAAATACTTTCTCCCACACATCTGGTCATTTCTCCAAACCTGATTAAAATGAACACAAAAGCTACCTATATTCT
Source organism: Suricata suricatta (assembly GCF_006229205.1). NCBI lineage: Eukaryota > Metazoa > Chordata > Mammalia > Carnivora > Herpestidae > Suricata > Suricata suricatta. Next base: position 181,774 of record NC_043701.1, read on the forward strand.
CAGCAATACTGTTGGTGTGAGCTTTTTCACAGAAAGCTAATTTGCAGGATGTTACCTAAGTAATGGACTATGCACTTGCAAAGCTTTTGAACCGACGTGCTCCTGTCGGCCTGGGCGTCCGTGCCCCGAGCAGCGGCGCGTGTGACTCCATCCGCCGGTTAGTCCCTCTGACGCTGCCTCTCTCCCTCTAGCCTGCGCCGGCGTCTGGGACAACATCACGTGCTGGCGGCCGGCGGATGTAGGCGAGACCGTCACGGTGCCCTGTCCGAGAGTGTTCAGCAACTTTTACAGCAAACCCGGTACGTCTGTCGGCTTTGTGTCCAACCCCCGCGGAGGCGGTGGGCCGGCCTCTCCGCTGAAGGCGGCGAGAGGCAGGCTCACTGGTTTCCTTTACCGAGTGAGTCAGGGAGCAGCTGTGCCATCATCTGCTGGGCTGGTTCGAGGAGCAGGAGCAGGAGAAGCTTCTTGCCAGGTCAGCCACCGCAAGAGGAACAGCAGGGGAGAGCAGGCCCTAGGCAAGCGTGGACGTGTGAGCCTGATGTGTGAGCACCACAGTGACGGCAATGCCGGCGAGGAGCCGCTGGCCCTGGGCACCGAGGAGACGTCCCATGCCTCCCTGCCATGTGTGCATGCCCGTAAGCCTCAGAGATTGTCCTCCAGAGGTCCGGAGGCACCCCCATGCTCAGGGACACCGGCCAGCCTCGCCTCACGGCCAGAAGCAGTGTCTCGTCCACAGGAAACATCCTGCTCGTTAGACTGAGCTCAGCTCCCAGCTCCCACTTTCTGAACCAGCTCCATGCGGCCGGGAGACCCGCTGTCTCTCTGCCTCCGGGGTCCGGAGGGGCTGGCAGGGCTGGGGTGCCACCGGTCCCCCGCCTTTGCTCTCCGCACGCTGTCGCAACATCCCTTGGCTTGTTCCCAGGAAGGCAGTTGTGCTGTGTTGTATTGTGGGTTTGGTTTGGTTTTGTTGTAAACGATCCAGACTTTCATAACATGAAGAAATCTTTCTGGAAAAATAGAAAAGAGATGATACATCTGGGAATGAGAAAGGCAGGTTACTTTCAAGCACTGTAGAGAACTTATTTTCATCTTGAGCAGGCGTTACAGGGTAAGAACTCTGGAGAAGTAGAATTGTTGAAGCACTCTAAGCAGAAATTTCTGGCACAGGTTGGGATGGAGGAAAAGGAGATTCGGAAAAGAAAGGTTTCCTTTTATCCCTGTGACGTACAAGGTGAGACTCCTCCTGAGTCAGTCAGTGAAGCAGTTTGAGAGGATTGAGGTCGTGACTGCATAAGCATCGTTGGTCATCTTCAGGTCAGAAAAATTAAATATTTTAGAAAATCTAAACTTTAAAAAGTATCCTATTCAACCACTAACATTTCTACTGAATGATTTGGCCTGTACATATTCTCCCAGAAAGCTCAAATGAGTTGGCATAGACCTAGGCTTCCCCAGTAGATGGCAAGTTCTCATGCTTCCAGGGTGCGGCCGGGAGCCCACACCGGGAAGCACAGAGCTCTGGTTCCTGGGCCATCGGCTGTGAGCGCCTGCCCTCTGCCAGAGGGGGGCCATCCGGGGCACCCAGTGCCCGGGGCAGGCTGTGCTAGGAATCACTGTGTGTCTTCTCCTTTGGAGAATGAAGACTCCAAGTCTGTCTTGAGTTAAATGCTTGCTGCTCTTTTTTTCCAAAAGGGAGCATGACGCTGCTTTGCTGCTGTGGGGAGCATCTCCACTACTAGGAAGTTTCCCTAAGTCTGTGTATCACCACGAGATGATCTGAAATGTAGACGCATCCCCTTGGTTAACTGGTCACAAAGAATGTGAACCATGAGGCACTACACAGACTTTTGACAAACTGGTTCATGTGGAATGCTGTTTCTAAGAGTATTGGACAGAGTGTGGACGGTAGAGAAACGTGGACATAATCTAGAGCTGGGGGCTGAGTGGGGCCGGGACTGGGGTCAGCAAGCATCAGATGGCAACAGGCTGAGGCCCCAAAGAGGAAATCTGGCGGGGACAAAGGGGTGGCCTTGAAGTACAATTAAGAGGCAGTAGGGCTTGAACTGTGTGTTACTTTCCAGTTAACAGAAAGCACTAGCAAACACGACAGCTGCTCCTCCCAGCGGCCTGCAGGAGAGCCAGGCCACAGAGTGACTTGTGATCGTGTCGCCCCATAGACCCAGATGTTCCAGAAATAGATCTGTGTCTTTATAAAGATCGTTTCTCTTCTGAGTTCTCCTACCGCCAGTAGGGGAAATTGGGTGGCCTCTCTGGATGCTGTCATGGCCGCCAGCACCTTGCTCTGCTGTCCTCGTGCTGCGTGAGCCCCAGGGTCCGTGGGGGACCCCTCTGAGCTGTGCTAGGATATGGGGTGCAAGCCCACTCCCAAAGGCCAACAGGGTGACAGGAAAGCTGTGGGGACTCAGTTTAGCACCGAGGATGAGTCTCTAAAAGGGAGAGCAACAATCCCTCAAGTGAAGGACGGAGGCAGGCTCGGAAGCCAGGGCTTGTTCCAAGAGCTGACACCTCAGGGCACGGAGGGGCCTGCACATGTAGGCGTTCTCCAGGGCAGGGAGAGGGGGGGGGGTGCGCCTGCACCGGAGGGAACACTGGGACAGATGGACAACAAGATGGTCTAGAACATGGCCCTGCAGCCAAGCAACCTGACTCTGAAATCTGGCTCTGCCAACCTGTCCTGGGGAACAAGAGTGAGTCCTGGAACTCCTGGGCATTCGGTCGCCGTCAGAGCTTCCCTGGAGCCGAACACAGTGCCTCTGCCACACAGAGCTCACACTCGGGAGCTGCTCTCACGTCAGACCGGGTCGTCTGGAAAGCAGGGACTCCCAGCCCCTATAGGCACAGTGCTGGGTGGAGGCACACCCTCCCTGCCTCCGAGGACGGTCAAGGACCCTCCCAGCGGTCGTCACACTTGGGCTTATACTCAGTGAGCTTGTAATCAGCCTTGGGGAGCACGGGAGAGAGGCACCTGTCACCGCTCTGCCAAGGGCACCAGACACTGCTGCTAAGCTTAGGGCTACAGCAGGGGGACTTCACAAAGATTGGGGGGTCCTCACAAAGTGATGCGGGTTCCCACCAAGCAGATGGTCCCATAGATAGAGGAGGTCCCCACAGAATCAGGGTGGGGAAGAGGTCCTCTTACAGAGGAGGGAGATGAAAGTCCAAGCTCCTGAGTCGTAGAGCTGTGGCTTCTCCCACTTTTCCTGTCTGGTCCTACTCTCACCTCCCTGGCCTCCCTCTCACCTCCCTGGCCCCCCTTCTTTGCTCCCTGGGTCCCCTCTTACCTCCCTGAGTCCTTTCTCCCTTCCCTAGACTCCTTCCCACCTCCCAACCCCTCCTCACCTCCCTGGTCCCTCTGTCACCTCTCCAGGATCCCCCTCACCTCCCAGACCCTCTCTCCCCTCTCTGTCCCCTTCTTCTGGCCCCATTCCCCTCCCCAGCCCCTCTCTCCCCTCCCTGATCCCTCTCTCACCTCCCTGACCTCCCTTTTACCCCCCTGCCCATCTCTCATTCACCTCCCCAGGCTCCCCCTCACCTCCCAGGGCCCTCTCCACATGTTGCTGCTTTGAGCATTTCCTGGAAGCTCACCTTCTACCTCTGCCTCCAGGTGTCTTCCAGGCAAGATAGAGAACCTGTGGGGGAACTTGACTTCATGCAGTAAAGTTCATTTCAGTGTTTCCTTTATTTGCTGTATATTAATGAGGAATGGCTGGCTCGGCGCCCACTCCTGGCCCCTCCACAGAGCTCAGGTACAGGTCCCCAGAGCTGGGCACTGCAGGCCGGGCAGCAGGTGTGCTATGCAGCTAAGGAGCCCACTGCCTGGGATTGGAACGGGGCCCTTGCCTGTCAGCTCAGGTCCCCCTCTTGTGACATATGACCACTGAAGGGCCCCCCATGGAGTCATCAGGCTTAAACGGGGGCCTCAGCACCAAGCCTGGCACACGGCAGGAGCTCGGTGAGCAATCTGCAGCCACAGCCCCTCCCACTGCTGTTCTGATTCCTGACTCTGGGAAGATCCTCATCTCCTGTGGGCCTCAGTCTCCCTTTCTATAAAATAGAGCAGTGGGACCACATCTCTCAGGACTCTGTCTTCCCTTCACTCTCCACTATGGTCCTTGCCCTCCAGCCGCCCCCAGGTCCCCCTGGGGCTCCCTCTGGAGCTGGAGCAGGAGGAAGGTTGGGGCCTGGAATCAGAAAAATGCCTGGGATGGTGGTGTTGGAGAGCGACTGGGCAGCACAAGGCCAGGAGATGCTGCCGGAGGCTTTGGTGAGACCCCTCCCCACCTGCCAGCAGGTCAGGGTCTGGGCCCGCCCCGCCTGCCCCCGCACAGCATGCCGGGAATCGCTCACACATATCGTCACCTCAGTGTGAGTGTGCTTAGCGCTTGATTTTGTCTGATTATTCAGTCAAAGCGGTGAACATGTAGGCAACATGTAATATACAGCAAAATAAGGAATTTTTGAGTTCTAAACCCTATCTCGGCCACTCACTCATTTACAGAACCTCAGGTGTGTGACAGAACCCTCGAAAGCAGCGGGCCCCGGGGCGGTCCGTCACGGGGCAGAACACGAGCTGGTCGTGTTCACTGTTCTCCGTAAGGACAGCACTGGCCACTGCAGCGGTCACTAGCATAGCTACTGTCACCCCGCACCTGTGCCTCGTGACACAGAAGCTCTCCCGTGAGCCAGGGAGGCCCTGCACAACCCAGATTGCCCGGGTGGGAAGCCCGGGCAGGTGAACACCCATGGCGCCAAGCCCTGCCTGCGCCGTCGCTACTCAGGCCAGCTGTCATGGGCCCGCAGACCTAACACCTGAACTTTACCTTCCAGGAAACATAAGCAAGAACTGCACAAGTGATGGGTGGTCAGAGATGTTTCCAGATTTCATAGACGCGTGCGGGTATAATGACCCTGAGGACGAGAGCAAGGTAAGGACCCCTGCGTGGTTCCCTGCACTTTTTAGTCCCTTTTCCAGAAGTGCACACGAAACAACATGCATTTGCTGCCCTGCGAGAGTCACGCAGATTTCCTTTCCTCCAAAGAGCAGTCCTACCTCTTAACTGCCCCATTGCAGTTCTGTGCCGGGCACTTGGAGTCATTTCTCATTCTGGCATTTTGGAGGCAGAAGCCTCTCTCCGCCTGCCTTTATTTAGTTTGTCTGAGTGGCGCTGCCTGTCTGAAATGAGCTTTAACAAGCATCCATTCCTCTGGTGGGTTTCTTTGGCCCATCTGAAGCTTTGCCACAGTGTGGGCTGCTGCGAAGCCCCGCAGCCGTTGTGTGAGCCTGAACCAGCAGCAGGGGCAGGACTGAGAATGGAGTGTGTTTGCAAACCGAGCGGCCGAGCATGTCCCTGGCCAACAGTGCCCACGTCGTGCTGGGAGCTGTGCTGGTGGCCAGCGTGGTGTAAGGGGGCCGTGGCAGTGTGCTCGAGATGAGCCTTTTCTCTGAGAATGTGACCACTTACATGATGTGTCAAATCAAGTCTGCTCAAGTCTGCTGAGGGCCCCGTCTGGGCTGGAGTCGCTGTTCTTTCCTGAACATACATCCTGCACGTTGTACCCTGGTGGCTTTACTCTGTTTGCCTCGAGGAAACCGGATCACTGTCCTGCTCTTGGGGAGCATTCATTCACCTTCTAACCCCACACAGACAAGTGAACACGTTCTACCCCTGAAATCGGGGTGTGTTTTATGCATGTTTCCTGCAGACATCCTCTGTGTGGGAGAGTACTTGAGGCCCTTCGAAGGAGCCCAAGGGAGTACATAGCTCCTCGTGCATGTCGCTGTCACCTCCCGCCAGCCCTGGGCCCTGCCATCCTGGCATCGGTGGGATTGTACTGGTGTCACTGTCAGATGTGATTTCCTGCGGGCTCGTCTTTCATGCTCCTCCCTCATAGACAGACTGTCTGCTCTCCTCACTAAGGGTCATGGCTTAAAGTCAATTTTTCCCACCATGTTATTAAACTCTAGAAGAGGAAGCACCTTACATTTTAGCCAATATCTCACTAATTGGAAGATACGTCTCCTGCGGCCTGGCCCGTAGTCCGTGAGGGGAGTGCTGGTGTGGCCAACACTGGTCAGTCCCCAGTATTATCTCACATGGTCTGTTTCAGCTGAGGTATTATTGGCGAGCAAATATCGTATGTGTTCAAGGTACGGGCGCATCTCATTTTACTGCACTTGGCAGATAACTGTGTTTTTACAAGTTGAAGGTTGTGGCGAACCTGTGTCAAGTAAGTCTCCGGAGGCCATTTTCCCAGAAGCATTTGCTTACTTAGTCTCTCTGCATCACATTTTGCTAATTCTGACAGTATTTCAAACTTTTTCAGTATTATTATATTTGTTATGATGATCTGTGATCAGTGATTATGACTCACTGAAAGCTCAGATAATGATTAACATTTTTAACAGTAAAGTATTTTTTAACTGAGGTATGCACATTATTTTCTTAGACATAATGCTGTTGTACAGCAAAGAAACTACAGGATGGTATAAACATAACTTTTATAAGCTCTGGGAGACCAAACTGACTCCCTTTATTGCATACTGGCTTTCCTGTGGTGTCCTGGAACCAACCCCACTGCACAGGCGGTCCGTACACGGTGTGATGTTCGATATGTAGATGTACACATAGTTGTAAAATGATTCCCTCAACCGAGCTAATTATCCATCACCTCACATATTTGCCTTCATTTTGCTGAGACACAGAGCTCATTCATCTTCTACCTGAAAGTTTATGCACTTTGACTAACCTGCCCTCCTTTCCCCCACCTCTTATCTAGTTTTCATGACATCCCACCTTACAGATGGAAAAACCGAGGCTCAGAGGAAACATGACGCAGTCAGCGCACGATCACTGAAATTTAGCTTCTCTGTGTCAAATGTATTCCACTTCCCTTTAGCACGCGGTGTCCCCTGTGGCGCCTGCGTTCTCTCTGGCCGACAGGAGCCACTTCGCGGCCTGTGTGTGCCGGGGACACCAGGAACCGCACCACGCACTCCATCCCGCAGTCCCCGAGTACACAGGGAGTGGTGTCCCACTCTCTGCCAGGCTTGCGACCAGAGAAGCATAGACACAGAGCAGCTCTTGGGACGTCACAAAAATTCAACGTATTTGGAAAAAGTTTTAAAGTTAATTTTTTCTGAGAGAAAGAGAGAGAGAACAAGCAGGAGAGAGGCAGAGAGAGAGGGAGAGAGAATCTCAGGCAGGCTCTACACTGTCAGGACAGAGCCCGACGGGGGGCTCTAACCCACAAACTGTGAGATCATGACCTGAGCTGAAATCCAGAGTCGGATGCTGAACCCGCTGAGCCACCCAGGCCGCCCACGTATTCAGCATTTAGCTCCACGGAGCGCCCCATCGGATTTCCTTCTCGCCTGCTCTGACACCCACATTCCACCTCCCATACCTCTCCTGGCACCGTGTGCAGGCACCCAGACACCTGAGCAGGAGGGGGCAGCAGAATGTCCCAGGACCTAGAACCAGCTGCAGCTCCCTGTAAGAGGATGGGCCCGCCCTCATTCATTCATTCACTCCACAAACAAGCGCTTCTTGGGGACTGCAGTGCTCGGAGTCTGTCCTCAGTTACCAGGAACCCGTCGTGGCTGTGCTGGTGTCGCGGATGGGCCGGAGCTGGGGGCTGACTGACAGCTGAGGCAATATCAGTGTACTCCCCATCAAAGCCGGCAGCCCCTCCTCTCCACATTTCCCCTGGGTCACACTGTAGTCGGCGTTCCCAGGGACACTGATGGAAAATTCCTCAAGGTCTGCTTGGCCCTTGGAAAATCCTGTAACGAAATCCTGCCGGCATGAAACACAGAGCATCCCTACGTTCCTGATGCTTTCCATCCTGTTTGAAGAGCTATTTTTCTTCTTAATTAAACATTTCAGAGATTCTACAAATATGATGAATGCATACTCCCTACTAATGGATTAGAAAGTCAAAATATTTTAACGTGTACAAGAGAAGAAAATGATGGCACAAAACCAAGTGAATAATTTTTCTCCCTGATTGCAGTTTCCGCTGTTCAAATAGCTTGAATACTTGCTTGTTTAAGGGATCCTGTTGGAGGCAGACAGTATGTGGTGTGGCGGCCGCGCAGAGGGCCGGCGGGTCCAAGCCCCGCTGGGCCCCCTGGGGCGCCAGGGGTGACGGGGCAGCCTTGCCCGTGAGCCCGGTGAACTCAGCCTCTGTTGTCACTCCTCATCTCATCAGCGGCTCACTCTCCCCCCAGTTTTATGATTTTAATTGGATTTCCTGCTCTCATGCAGCCGCTCTGCTCTGGCTGTTGTGTGTGCAGTCTTTGTGGGCTTCACAATTAATTAAGTTCAAGAAAAAAATTAGCCTCCACAAAAGCCACAGGCTTGCCGACAATGGCAAAGGAATCACAAAATAAAACGAAGTCGGGAAGGGGGAGACCCATGGAGGAGAAGAGAGTCCGAAGACCCCAGAGGCCTACCAGACAACGGGGTGCACGAGGCCAGTGACACTGCTTCTCGCTCTGGACCAAGACGGCCCTTGAGTTGCAAGGAGGTCTGGCAGTGGTCTGGACCTCAGTTCTCTGGGTCTCACAAGCCACAGGGAAATCGTGAAGCTGGCCAGACTTGGCTCCGACTCCCTCTGTCACCGGGTCCCTGGTTCCCATAAGCCAGTCTCCTAGTCTGTGTCCTTCCCCCACCAAAACCACCCTCAGGTGTGTGCCTTGGGATAGGAGCACTTTCCGCTGAGGCCTTTAATCTTCGGTCCTTGCATAAAGGGCCTCATCCATTGCGGGATTTCAGAGTGCCCCTGTGACCCCCAAGGGTCACACCAACAGCTGCCCTCTGTCCTTCCCCAGGCCCCAGCCCGTGGAATGTTACAGGGAAAAGCAGGTCAGGGGTAGACCACAAGGCCCTCTCAGTGGCCCCCCTACCCTTTTAGGGGGCATGTGGGTGTCACCACTCATGGGAGCTGAGGGTCTCCTGCACTGAAGGGGCTGTCCTGGTGTCACGTTCTCAGCCTCAGGCAGGACTTCAGTCAGTGCCACTCCACCTGGAGTTATCTGCCCGGTCACCCATCCCTCCGGGCCGTCCCCCGCCCCAGGGCTCTCCGGACCAGGGCAGCTCCCTCCCATAGCACATGGTCCAGATCCCAGTCTCTGGGCTTTTTTCCTCCAGTGAAGGCTGTCTTGAGGCCGCCGGCGGGGGCACTCCTCCAGCCAGGCTCCCTGCATTCGTTTGCTACCCGCTGCCCAATGTCTATACCTCTCTGACCTCCTGGCACTGCTGAGAACTGGTGAAACACGGCAACGCCTAGAAGTTAACAACCACAAGTCTCCATGGGGCCAGAGGTGCCTCCCTTCCCTGAGTATCAGGAGTCTTCCAGATGAATCTTGAAGGACCCAGGGCTGCACCTGACCCAGGGTTTTAGTCACCATGCATGCCTCTGCCCTCCAGCTGTGCAGGCCACCCGGCCAAAGGACAGCAGCCCTGGCGACACACTGGCGTCCTCTGAGCAGCAGACACCCAAGGCCGTGCACTCCATGTGTCTCCTGTGTTATGTATTTGCTAACATAGTTCTTCAATAAAGAGCACTTCAGCTAAATTTAGCCAGGAGAACTGTCTGGCATCTCAGCCTCCCCATGCATCAAGTGGACACATTTCTTCCATATTATGCCATATTCCTAAAAATATTTTTGCACTCTCCTCTCAGCTTTCAGACATACCAGTAGCTCTGCCTGCCTAACCGCCGGTGTGGCCTCCCCGAGGTTCCCTACCTCGACAACAAAGATCGCGGCCTCTCTGGTGTCTGTGGTGCTCCCGGGGCAGGTGCACTTTGGCCTCTCATTGGCCCTCAGAAGGACCTCAAGGAGCACGATGCTAGCCCACTGCTGGGGACGGGCATTCCCTCAGAGACGTGCTGAGCATCTACCCACAGGATGTGGAGCCAGGGTTGGAGCCCTGAACGTGGCAGCATTGTGCCTCCAGGTGGCCGACATGAGTATGCCAACTGACCCAAGATCTGGGACACCTACACCCCCTGTTTGCTTCTCTTACAGTTGCCAATTTAATTCAGCTTCTGAACAATCTCCAAGGGCCGTGTCTGCCTCATTTCACATCAGATGGCAGGAGGGAGCTTCCCAGCTTCGGGGGGTCGTTTCCAGGGACGTGGGAGTCCAGTGGAGAGGGACTGCCCCTCGACAGTGGGTGACTCTGGAATCCTGGACAGCAAGGCCCTCAAGACCGGGCTCAGAAATTCAGACAGGACACAGGGGGGCCGCGTCCGCAGGAGGGTGGGGTCAGAATGCCAAACCAGAGCACACAACACCACGCTGCCCGAGGGGCCAGAGCCTGACTCGTGTGAGAAGCTGCTCAGGTCCAGGCAGAAATCTGACCATGAGCAGAAACATGATTCAGAAGGTTCACTAGACAGACCCAGTTATTAGCTGGTTTTATGCTAGTTTTAAGTGAACGTGTAACAATGGTGTGTAATACTTGCCCAACAAAGGAAGGAGTCTTTCCGAGGCCAAAGGAGAGACAGAATGAGAAGTTAAGAAGGGATATAAAGAAGAACCTGTCATCAGAGAAGGAGACCTAGGCAGTCTCACAGGGCTGGCAAGGCTCAGCCACGACCCCAGGGCCCTGGTGAGCCCAGGCCTCTTTCTCGTAAAACAATGGTGGGGATGGGGTGTGTCCACAGAGCTGGGCCGAAACGCTGGCAGAAGGGTGGGCAGCCCAGAACGGTGCCCCTGGGAAGGGTCTGACCTCCCTGGTGCTCCCTTGTCACTGGGCTTGTCCATGAGCAGCCTTGCCTGGAGGAGACAGGCATTTGGGGCTCAGGCATCTGGCAGTCTGTGGGCCTGGGGTGCTGGGTGCCCTGCCTGGGCCCTTAGGTGGGGACAGGAGGGAAGGCACTGGTCCTCTGGCTGGCTGGGGAACAAGCAGGCTATTCGCTGGACAGTCCGACCATCTTCTCCTTTTGAAGTACACATTTCAGGACTAACTGAAATAACTGAAGAAAGCATGGAAACCGACAGTATTGTTTCCCTGGGGACTAGGGAGCTCTGTTAAAGAGCCAGCAAAAGGAAGACAAAGTTGGGATGCAGTTCACCTACTGATGGTCAGTCACTCAGATGCTTCGAGGATATCGTGGCTGGACACTCGGGGAGCCAGGGGCCCAGTTAACAAAGGACAGGAACTCTTGGTGGCCAGGAGGTCTTTGTAATAGCTGTGTTCCTTCCTTTTCAGTCTCTTTGTTCCATTTTCTACTTTCTCAGAAGTAAGCATATGTTACTTTTGTATTCATATAAAATCTAATTTTAGTCCAAAAACAAAATGAAACGCTTACATGTATGCCAAGTTTGTCAAATCATTTCTCAGCTACATTTGCCTTTTAACCTTGGACTTTGTTGGGACAATGAGGAGGCCTGACTGTCCCATCTTCTCTGTTGAGCCTGTTGTATGACCTATTTTGACGTAATTTACATGCTCAGATGGCACAGGGAACCCACCTGTCGCCAGGCAGATTCTCCAGTCAGCGTCTTACCATGTCTGCGCTGCTGGGTCCCGGCGAGCTGGGTCCCGGCGAGCTGTGGGTGCAGCAGGTCCACTGCCATGGTTAGTGGGCTGCATGTACATGCCCTTGTACCTCTTAAAATGTGGGGGCATATTTTTTGAAGGTGAGGATGTTGTCTGATATAACCTCAGCTCTGTTCTCCAGTTTAGGGAATTCAGTGTCATCTAATCAGCCACCGCGGCCCCGTTTCTGTCAGCATCCCGGTACGAGGTCATGTGGTGCACGTGACTCCTCAGTGTTCCTCGATGTGGAACACTCCTCAGTCTTTCTCTTGCATGACGTTGTGATTCTGAAGAATATAGGCCTGTGACTTTGTAAATGGCGGTCTGTCGGGATCTGCCTGATGTTTCTTATAATGACATTCAGGTGTCAGTGGGATAAAATGCCCCCAAAATATCAATGACTGTTTACCTATGAAATGTCATATTTCGGTTTAAAAGAAAGTAAGTTTTGCTCTGAGCCCTCCGCACCAACATAGGACTGTTCCATGTAATTTCTTAAAATAAGGGGCAGCAGTGCAGGCTGAGCCGTGTGGGAGCCCCTCCCCACACGACCCTCCCCACAGAGCCTCTCCTCTTTAAAAAGCCACTGCGCAGCCATGCATGAAGAGGCTGCAGAATCACACCGCCATCATCTCCACGGGCCCCAAGCTAACTACCGGCAGAGCTTCTCTGGGCCATCAGCCTTTTTCAGAGCAGGAGACACTGGACAGTCTTGGACGTCACCCACTCCTCCGTGAGGCATTTTCCAGATGTCTGCTCCATCCTCAGAGACCCAGTGACCTCACGGAGGAGAGGAGGGCATGAGACGCCGTGACAGACACATGCTGGTCACACACAGCTCCTGGATCATCAGCACTGAGCTCTCATGTGCCCTCGTGTGCCCTCTGACCCGTGGAGCCCAGCGCCCATCAGGCGTGAGGACTGTCCCTGATGCCCAGGTGTCTCTGGTGTCGGCAGGCAGGATGGGTGCCCACCTCTCCTTGACTCTGAAAGTGGAGCTTCAGGGACTGCAGAAGGTCCCAATCCACAGCCCTGGGCGCTCCCACTGCCTCTGTCCAGCCTTCCTCTGACCAGCCAGAATCTCCCACGGGGGTGCTCTGGCTTGAGGCCCCTGCTCTGACCCCTCCCCTCCCACGGCAATGCCAGTGGGGGCTGTGGGGGGAAGAGGAGACCCCTCTCCAACGCGTTCTGACCTTTTCTGTGACCACACAACACGCACAGAGGAGGTTTGAGAACTATTTCTTCAACTGAACAAGGACTTGGGTCACTGCATTAATAACTTTTAAAATCTCTTTCATTATAAAAATGGTTTTATTTATAAATTCAAGCCACGTAACATAAATCACTTCCTAACAGCAGTTACTAAGCTCCACATGTCTGGTTTAATCCCGATGCGCCAGGACACACAGCGCTGTGGTTATCGTCATTTTCTGGTTGGGGGAAGCGGAGCAGAAGGGAACGAGCCCTCGTGTTGTCTGGTGTTCACGGGGCGTTCATGCGTGGGTCTCGGCGGGGAGCGCACCCGCCGCCCGGGAGCTGTGGGTGCGGCTCTCGGCTCCACGGAAACGCGGCCTGTGCGGTCGTGCGGAGCATCTCTGTGCGCTACTTGCTGTCTGTACATGTTCTCCGTGAGCTGTCGGTTAAGGTGTTTGGCCCATTTTGTTGAAACGGGGTTGTTTATTTTCTCCCTGTTGAGTTTTGGGGGTCTTTGTGTGCTTGGAGTGACAGTGGTTTGTCGGTGCACCTGCAGCCCGCGCTGGCCTTCCGCTCTCGGACGTGGGCTTTCGCAGGCAGGGCGGCGCACCGACTGCTCCTCCCGCGGGCCGCGCCGGCAGGGCTTGGGCTACCAAGGCATAACCACACCCAGGGGCGTCTCCGTTCTCACCTTGGACATCTTCCAGGAGGTTCAGTTTTGCATTTTACATTTGGGTCCGAGATCCATTCCGCGTTGATTTTTATGCAGGTGTGAGATCTGGGTGTCTGTGATGTTTTGCGTGTGGACGTCCAGCCGTTCAGTAGCATGTGACCGAGACTGTCCTTCCTCCACTGAATCCACCCCTTTGTCAGGTTTCGGTGCCCACCTATGTGGGTCTCTGTCCCGGCTCAGCTTTGTTCCACAGACACGTTTGCCTGACCTCCTGCCAGCATCAGGCCCACCGGATTACCTCAGCCCAACCATCCTAAGTCTCGGGACTGCCTGGCAGTGACCGCCTGCGATCGTCCGTCTGTCCAGTCCTGGGCAGCACTTCACCCTGTGTCCTCCCCTCCCTTGCAGATCCGCGAAGAGCAGTAGATTTTTCAAGTCGTTCAGACTTTTACTCATTATCAGGATGGAGTGGCTACATCCAAGCCCTTCAAGCAGAACTAGTTCCTCGTGAAGAAAAAAAAATTGAAACAGAAGAGTAACTGTGGTTTCTCACGGAGGGAAGACACCGTGGGGCTCAGGCTCGAGTCTCAGCTCTGCAACGTGAGGGCCATGTGTCCTTAAACTTGCTTCTCCCTCCCAGGGCTCAAGTCCCTCATCTGTGTAATGGGAACATGGCGATAAGGTTCAGTGCGTCTCTTTCCCAAGGTTGCTGGGAGAAGTACAGGAACTTTGTGGTACGTTTTGGATTATAGAAGCCGCAGCATTGTTTGACTATTGCTCAGTCTCCCAAGCAGAAGGCTTGGAGCAGAATAGATGGGCCTTAAAGGATATTTCGCCAAGAACCAGAGAGAAGAAAACTCCAACTCGCTGCATTTGACAAAATTTGATCCTGAGCTTCACCCTGCGCCTTGAGACAGGGTGTACGTCTTGGGAAGGGGCTTTGATGTCCTGCCCTTCACTCAGGAAACAATGGAACCTTGGACCACATTCCCCCAGAAAATAGGTCGTGTTTCTAAAGATCACGAACACATTTGTTTTAAAACAAAGAAAGCCTGAGGCTTCCTCTTTTTAAGGCGAGACGAGGCACCTCCTTGTGTCTGAAACAGAGGGCTGCTGGTCCAAGGGCTCCTGAAACCCTGCCGCACCTGAGCCCGGAAGCCACCCCAGGCAAAGGCCCCAGACCGTCAGCACATCAGGGTTCCTGCAGTGTGAAGCGGCACAGCCCTCAGCCCTGCCTGCGGCCACCGGGGGAGAAGCAGAGTGAGCGGTCACCAGGGCGGCCTCTCGGGGGCCCAGACATCCCTGCGCTGCCTGCCCAGGGTCCCCCAGGCTTGCGCCTTCCCTCCAGCCTGGACCTGCACCGCTTCCTCCCCGCCTGGTGCTCCGCCGGCTCCCTCCACCTCCCTCTTCTTGCCCCTCTTCAGAACAGTCTGAATCTGGAGTTAGAAAGGCAGCTTAGCACTTATTCATTCATTTTTCAGGCATGCGTTGGTCTTGTGTACCAGCAAGACTTTGTGCCCCCGGAGGGCAGGAGCCATGTGGGCCCCACCCTGAGACAGATGCTATCTGAGCTCAGTGCTGTTTCTTCTGCTGCAAAGGGGTACTTGCGACGGGCAGGCTCATCTTCTTCTGGGAGAAACCCCGGTTTTCCAGGCAGTGATGCATGTGATGAGGCATCCATAGGTTCAGAAGAGAACACAACTGTGTGTCCGTCTCTTGAGTTTGCTGAAGAGAGAGGCGAGAGGTGGGCACACTCTTACCAGAAAGCTTCTGAGATGGTGCTAGGCTGGGTCATGAGTCTCTGGTTTAGCCAGAGGGCTTTCAACGCCTTTGATTAAAGTGCACAGCTGGAAATGCATTTCACACTGCAACCCGGCACAGGCGGTCAGAAAACCACACTTTCTCCCATACTCTTCTTCAAACGTGGGTCTCTGCCCACTAAATGGATTACATAATCTACTAATGGGTTATAAATAGGGTGACAGTATCATATGTCAGCCAAACCTGGCCCCTCGAGAGTGAGAAAGGAGGGGCTATTAATAATTACTCCAGGACACCAGATGCAAGCCAGGCCCGGCCCAGGCAAATCCGAGTGTGTGGTCACCTCGTATGGCTCACTGTTTAGGAAACATTGTCTGGGCCCCGGCGTTCTGAGAAGGGCCCAGTCTGGCCTCGTATCACCAGCGCACCCACATTCGCGGAGAATTAGAAGAAGACATAGACATCACCTTGTCCAGCGCAAGTGCTGTGCTGTTCTGGAAGCATCCCGGTGACGGGCCTTCGGGGAAGGGCCACCCCGAGCCCTTGCTGGGACGTCACGGCCTCTCTGGTGAAAGCTGAACATAGGGCCTGCCTCCCCAACTCCGAAGTGACTCAGAGTGGAGGGTCCCGCCCCCACCATGGCCCACCCCGCACCCCTGCCCCCAGAGCCTCCGGCGTCTCAGAAGTATTGAAAAGGGGAAGTGTTCCTCGACTGTTTTGTCTTCCTTCCCGATTTGGTGATGATGATGTTGATGATGATGATGATGATGATGATGATGATGATGAAGAAAACCTTTTCAGAAACCTTTTAAGAAAATCAGCCTCAAATATGTGATCATACACGTGGTTCTTCACCCTCAGGGGACCCGAGGTCCTCCTGGCACTCCTGTGGAGGGCATGGAACATGGCCGCGTGGCTGCTCGGCCTCAGGGCGTCCCCGTGCTGTGGCTCTCAGTGCCCGTTAGTGTTTGCAGCCTTCTCTGTGTAAGAAAACATCATGACGTCATTGCTGGGTCCCCCCACGCCAGGGTCTTCCCACCAGGCGCCCGTCTCCACACTGTGGAGGCTGTGCCTCCCAGAGCTGTCTGAGGGGAAGCAATATGATGCTAAAAAGACTAAATCAAACACGAACACAAGTGTTCAGCTGTGGTAGCGAGTGCTGAAGCATCGGACCTCAAGGTCCTCTTCACTTGGGATCCCTTCAGGTGGAGACGCTCCCTTGTCACCAGCCACCGGTTCACAGGGGCTGTGAGCCAGGGCACTGCGCCCTCACCGTCACCAGCGTCCTCGCACATTTGCCTGGACACACTCAGGTGCCCCGACCCCCGGCTCTCGCTCTGCCTCCGAGCGGGCAGTTTAGTTCTGGGATGGCACCTGCAGCCCCGCACAGGACATCCCTTACGTCTGTTCACTGGAGGAAAAAACGAAGCCAGTTCCCCCACTGGATTGACCCATGGTGGCTACGTCCACGGGCTGACGGCAGGGCCCAAACGCACCACCTCATCCGCATGTGGAAATGGAGCCACATTACTTTCCCATCGGTGCCCCATCAGCAGAGTCTTCAGAGAGCAGAGATGCGGCCAAATGGCCCTGGCCTCTCGGTAGTCTTGGGAAAATCTGGAAGAAGTGCAAGAATCAGGATCTGAGAGGTGTGTGGAACCCCAGAGAGACCTTGTTCTGGAAGCAGCGTGTGTCTGCTGGGCAAGGAGAGGGTGGCCGCATCAGAGGCCTGGGCAGCTCTGGGCTCCTGTGGGCACTGATCGAGTCACTTCAGGCTTACCTGCTCGCTGTGTTTGAAGAGCTCTGTGCTCAGCCCGGCATGGCCCCAGACATTCCTGCGAGAACGCCCAGGGAAGGCCCAGAGGCCAGGCCCTTCCGTGGTCAGGCTCCCTGCTCCGGTGCTAAGTCAGCGAGTCCTTAAGAAAAGGGGCCTGGTGCTGTCCTTCCCATTTCCCAGGGAGGGACCGAGACTCGGGGGTCAGCACCAGGCGTCCAAACCCACCCCTCCCACGCCACTCATTCACTGCCCCTAAGCTGTGGGTCCCCTCTCTGCTTGGCGGAGAAGTCACCCCGGCCTGTTTCCCCACAATCTGCAGATCGGATGACACGGTAATGAGAGATTTGAAAACCCTGAAGGCTTTGCCTCTTGAGTTCCCAGGGGCCCAGTGGAAGCTGGGTCGGGAAGGGGACAAGATTTGTGCCTGTTCTCACAGAGCTCCAACCACCAAGGCATAACCTGGTGAGGGCAGGACGGGACCCAGGAGGGTGGCTTCCCAGAGGAGGGCCCCTCATAATAACTGCTGAGGGATGGGTAGGAGAATAAAGATGGAAAAGCAAACGCACAGCGTGTGGATCGCACTTGCTCCCTGCTCCTCGTAGGGGATGCGAGCATGAGGAGGGGCCGGCAGCGGCCTGGTATGGCTTCACTCGCAAGCGGAGAGCCTCTGTGCCGGGTTTGGGGCAGGGACGGGAAAGGTCACGCTTGCATTTCAACCCTGTCTGCGGTGTAGACCAGAGGTTCTGGAACTGGAGCTGCATCAGATTCACCTGGAGAGCCACACCTTCAGGGTTCTGGTTCTGGGGCAGGTGGGGACCGGTGGGTCAGAGAGTTTGCATTTCGACTAGTCCCTGGGTACTGCTGTCTCTGCCCTTCTGGGGGTCACACTGGGGCAACCGTGGTAGCATGGTCCTCGACCCAGAAGCACATGGAAGTCACTGGGGGCCAAGGCCCCGCCAAGACCAGAAAGTGAGTCTCTGCAGGCGGCACCTGGGCACCAGGAGTCCTCACATGCACCCAGGCTTGGAAACCGCAGCGCAGAAGCTGCTCTGTGCCCGAGGGGCGGATGGAACACAGAGGGCATGTGCCACGTGGGTGGAAGGAAGCAAGCTCAGGGGAAGACTGTCCCTCCGCTGCGTGGTGGGGTTTGCTGACTGCTTGGAAGCGTGTGGGGCAGACCACACACAGAGATGGTCCTGAATTTCTGTGCTGGTGTCAGGAAATGTGGTGGGCATTAGCAGGGCCAGATTTAAGGCCAAGTGCTGCAGAAGAAGCAGCGTGTCTGTGCACTAGTTTTCAAGCATGCTGAGTGTTAGATGCCTAGAAATGCATAGGTAGAATGTTCTAGAAGGCCAGAGGACAGAATGCCTGGAAGTGCCAGAGAAGTCAGGACTGGATGTTCCGACATCTGAGTCAGCACCTCGTGTGGCAGCCGAGACCCTGCAGAGAGGGTGTGTGGAGAGCAGGAGCCACGTGGGAGCCCGTCGATACTTTGGAGAAGGAGGAGGGGGATAAGGAGGGAATGGTGCTGGGAGCCCAGCAGGGGCTGCCGGAGGCCCGTCCACCCCGAGGGGAGGCGGATGTCCACACAGGGCGGGCGCGAGGCTGACACAGCGCTGTCCGCTCAGGGAGGCGGGCCGAGGAGGAGGGCGCAGCTCCGTGAGACATAAGGGAAATCAGTTTATAATTTTTGTTAATTTGTATTGTTTGTTTTGTATATTGTCTGGTTTTGATACCAGACGTATGATAGTTTCATAAATAAAATGCTATGCTTTTCCCTTGTTATTTTGCTCTAACATGATTTTTCTGTCCCAGGGATGGTTTGGCTTAGACACGGTGTCACCTGTGAGAGCTGCTGGGTCCAGGGCCACTTGTACAGATTGTATGTCATCAGCTTTTTAAAGATTTCTGGGTTGGCTTTTGGTATTTTTAGGTTTTTCTCAAATCTATTGTGATTATTTTCACACTCCCAGAATATTATCCATTTTCTTAAAATTTTTACTTTGTTAGCACAGAGTTTAGTACTTTAATTAAAACATGTGAGTGTGAGTATAAAATGCAATTTAGATATTTATTTCTCATTATGTTTCTCCTTTTGATACTTGGCAAATGCCTCTATTATATTGGCCTACACTGCTCTGTGGTTGTAAGTCTGACCATTTCCTAACTCATGTACATCAGCAAGTATTTATAGAGTCCTTGCTGTTCTAGAGTTTCCATACTTAATGTCAGATACACACTCGAAAACTAGTCCTCGTGGGCTCGTCTCCCGGGAGCCCTGGCCTACGGATTCTGACTGTGTTCCCATCCTTACTTCCTTGTTACTTGACTTGAGTTGTTCTGTTATTTTTCTGGCTTCTTTCATTGATGCTTTAGCTTCTTATTTATTAACCATGACATTTAAGACTGTAATTCTGCCTCTCATTATAATTATGACACATTTGTTATGAATTGTTCCCATTTAAAATTTTTTCAAATGAATTCTAATTTTATTCTTTAAAAGTATATTTAAGGGGGCCTGGGTGGCTCAGTCAGTTAAGCACCTGACCTCGGCTCAGGTCATGGTCTCATCATTTGTGAATTTGAGCCCCACCTCAGGCTTTCTGCTGTCAGTGCAGAGCCTGCTTCAGATCCTCTGTCTCCCTCTCTCTCTGTCTCTTCCCTGCTTGCTCTCTTTCTCTCTCTGTCTCTCTTTCAAAAACAAACAAAACAAATTTTTAAGTGTATTTAAGAAAAAACTGAGATATTCATTACTTGCATTGCTCTTTACAGCTTTACAGTCATATATATCCTGTCCCATGAGCTTTAAAAACAGGATTTTATATATGTGATTATGTGTCTGTTCTATTTACCTCTGTTCTCTACTCTGCCGGTGCAATCATTCATTCATCCCACAAATATTTAATGGTTCCCTGCAATGTGCTGGGCAATTTAACAGTGTTTTTATTGCTGTTTTTTATACACAATGAATTCCAACTTATCAAAACACTTGGGAGCTCATATGACTCTTCATTTGTCTTATCTGGACCCAGAGTAAAAGGGAAAAGCCTTTTCATCAGTTCTCTTGTAAGCAGTCTTGCTAATATTTAAAGTTTTCTTCTTATTGGATGAACTCCCTCTGTGGGCAAGGGGGAGTCCAGGGCCCTGGGTCAAAGTTGGCTGTGAGAATGGACGTCACTCTGAGAGCAGCTGGAAGTCGTGCGGAATAAAACTCCGTATTCATGACAAAAATAGACCACAGATCATGGAGACTCTCAGAAATAAGCATTTACTCAGAAGGCCCAAATGGGGATGTGCACTCTCTGAGGAGGCTGAGGTGAAGGGTCCAAGTAGGGACCCCCAGGAGCTGGGTTGGGAAGAAGGACCCGGGAAGACCCTGGAACCTAGGGACAAAAGCTCCTGTGTAGACCCTCTGTGCAGTCTTGAAACCACTTAGCTGGTTCTAGCCACTTCTAGTGAAAATGAATTTAAACTTGCATCAAAGATGAAAACCACACAGTTCTTCAGGGTTCATGTTCTAAACATTAATTTTTATTCTTCAGTTCTGTCCACATAGGTGCTGATACATCAGATTGGATGCACCCAGAAAAGACCCCAAAAGTTGTGCATCCTACCACGTCCAACAGACACCCCAGACTGTTTTCTTGTGAATTGACTCATTCTCTTAAAAGTCGGCTGTGCGCAGGTTTCCTCTCTGCTGAGCACCGCACGCTGCCCGTGACCCCGGGCCGTTACCCCAGGTCCTGGCGGTTCTTAGGGGCTGCTCCGGGGCTGTTCTGTGCTCTGTGCTGGCGAGACTCCCCCGGCTGCTGCCCTCCATCGAGGTCTCCAGCTCGCCCTGGGGTTGGCTCTGCTTTGCAAAGGGCTTAGCAAAGGCAATTTGCAAATAACCGAATTAAGCCATCTTAAATGATTGAAAACATAAGACGGGTTAAAATCTACACCAGCTTTAAGCAAAGTAATAGAAATTGAAATGTGTATACTCTGTTTTTCTTTTATTCCATTTTTTTTAGTGAACACATAAACATTTTTTTAATTCATACCTATCGCCATTTCCAGCGTATGCGTTATCTACTGGGACAGTCTGGCAGTGACACTGTGTCTGAGTCCCTCGTGGGCAAGGACCTTCTCACTCATCCTGTGCCCAGAGCACCTTGCTCAGTGTTGGGTTCCCATGAAGTGCTCAGTAAGACAAACAACGAAAAGTGCTCAGTAAATGTGTTGGGCAGAATGAATTCAATGAACCAGTAATACTATAAGTGTTCAGCAAGAAATAAAAGTCGTATATAAAAAATTACCCAAAAATGCTAAATAAGGTGTAACAATGTTGCTTTAAAATGCACACCTGGTGGGGCACCTGGGTGGCTCAATCGGTTAAGCATCTGACTTCGGCTCAGGTCATGGTCTCATGGTTTGTGAGTTTGAGCCCCGTGTCAGGCTGTGGGCTGACAGCTGGGAACCTGGAGCCTGCTTCCAATTCTGTGTCTCCCTCTCGCTCTGCCTTTCCCCGCTCACACTCTGTCTCTCAAAAATAAATAAATGCTTAAAAAATTTTTTAAATAAAAAAAATAAAATGCACCGCTAAGATTTCAAGAAGGTAGAAACAAATCTCAATATAAGAGCTGAGAATCAGGGGCCAGGCAAGGGGGGCGGCTGGTTCCCAGGGCAACTGCTGGGTGCTCACGGAGAGCTGGGTGAGCAGCCTCTGGGTGCAGATGGCGGTGGGCGGCTGGAGTTGGGAGCTACACTGAAAATCAGGCCACGGAAGTGACAGGGAAGATTTGTTTTTTACCCATATTTGATTTCCAGGAGGAAAATCTAAGAATCTGTCACCACAGGTGTGTCCCCCCACAAGTTGGGTTTTCCCGAGTGTGTCTTCTGCATGGCACAGAAGCCCTAAGCAGAGACATTCAGGTAAAGTGTCCTGAACGAGAAGCCGCAGGGTACCTGGCAGAAGCAAACACAGGTGCTCCTGGAAGGAAGCATCTTCGCCCAGGGCTCACAAGGTCCCAGAGATAAGTCTGAGGACAAGCTCATCTCCCAAATGCACAAACTACACAAAGAGGGAGCCACTGGGCATGAAAGTCTGCAGGTAACCAAGTGAGATTACATCCTCAAAAGTGCACATAATGAAGTCAGCAGGCATGGGAAGCAAATAAGTGCATTTGAAATGTTTTTTTAAAAACTGGGAATTAGAAATATAAACCCAAAACAAGATGCTCTAGCCAGACCTTATCTAAGAAAAAAAATCGACCTCAAAATAAAAGTCAAGAAGATACATTCCATAGGGGCTCAGCCGCAGGCTCTGGGGTGAGGAGTGTGGCCACCAGGGACGCAGCGCCGGTTGCACCAGGGAGAGGAAACCTCTGACAGGTGGTCAGTCTGACGGCAGGCCTGGTCGGAGAGGATGCCGTGGCTAATAGCTCAAAGATGCACCAATCCTCTTATGTGGAGAGCGTGACCGCCCCGTATACAGGGAGAAAGCCACGGCCAGGCAATGGTGCTGATGCCGGAAAATGCCTGAGACCGAGGACAGACGGCCCCCGCATGCACAAGAGCAGCAGGGCAGACAGCAGGTGCCTTCCAAGGGCCTGGAGAAGATGACCGTCAACTCAGGACTGTACTGAAGCTGACCGTCCACCCAGAAAGGAACGGGGAAGAGAAGTTTCAGAAAACCAAGCCAACAGGATCCACAACCAGCAGACCCTCATTAAAAATGTCCAACAAATGTGCTTCAGGGGAAAATAGTAAGCCAGAAAGAAGAACTGAAGATCAAGAAAGAATGTAAGCAAGAATAAATAAACAAATAAGGAAGCCTAGCAAAGACTGACTATTTAGAGCAATGGTAAAATTAGTCAGAAGGTACTAAAAAACAAGGTGAAGCAAATACTGGGCAGCAAACAGCACAGGTGACGGGTGATCAAAGTTATATGCAGCACGTGCACTGAGTAAAACTCATTAAAACATCAGAACACTAGCACAAGGTATTCGTCACGTGCACACACCCTGTGAAGGCGCCATGGGGGTCAGCACCCCAGCCCAAGGGAAGTGGCTGGTTACCCGGGGCATCCCCGGGGTCTGACTCCGTTGGCGTTCTGGTTTTGTTGATTTTTGGTAGGTGTGTTACAGATGTTATATACTAATATGTATATAACATAGATTACATGTTATGTATATATTAGATTATCTGATATGTATACATTATGTATAAAAATATTATATTGTTTTCTATGCTTTGGGTAGGTTTGAAATACTGCATTTTCCAGTTATTTACTGTTATCACAAAACAAAATCCCCAGTCCTATTTATAACCCCTCACTCAGAACAGAAAATAGAAAATGGACAAAGACTTAAAATTAGAGTTTTCAAAAACACTTTCAGAATGCCAGCATGCCATCTCCTCTCTTCTTGAGCTAAAAAGAATGACAACAGTGTCATCACAGGTGCAGACTCCTTACAATCTAAAATGGGGATCTTGGTCTGCCTCTTAAGGTTCAACAAGGAAAAACCCTCCTGAAATCAGATAATACATTAGCTTGCCAGATCAAACCTCAAGCTAACCTTGATTGCCTGAACTATTTGAGAGGCTATACTAATTAATTTCATTTTCTCCTGAAATCTTACCTAGAAACTCATTTTTCCAAGTAGTATGGTTTACTTCTGAAATATGTCATTACCCACTATTTTTATAATAGTTTATTATCAAATTGGTTTCCATATAACACCCAGTGCTTCTCCTCACAAGTGTCCCCCACCATGACTATCACCCCCTTCCCACTTGCCCCCCTCCCCCTTCAGTCCATGGTTCGTTTTCAGTATTCAATAGTCTCTCATGGTTTGTGTCCCTTACTCTTCCCTGCTGTCTTTCCCCTTTCCCCTTCCTATGGTCCCCTGCCAGGTCTCTCCTGTTAGACCTATGAGTGCAAACATATGGTATCTGTCCTTCTCTGCCTGACTTATTTCACTTAGCATAACACCCTCCAGGTCCATCCACTTTGCTACAAATGGTCAGTTTTCATTCTTCCTCATTGCCATCTAGTATTCCATTGTATAGATAAACCACATCTTCTTGATCCACTCATCAGGTGATGGACGTTTAGGCTCTTTCCATGATCTGGCTATTGTTGACAGTGCTGCTATGAACATTGAGGTACATGTGCCCCTATGCATCAGCACTCCTGTATCCTTTGGGTAAATCCTCAGCAGTGCTATTGGTGAGTCATAGAGGAGTTCTCTTGATAGTTTTTGAGGAGCCTCCACACTGTTTTCCAGAGCAGCTGCACCAGTTTACATTCCCACCAACAGTGCAGGAGGGTGCCCGACTCTCCACATCCTCGCCAGCACCTATAGTCTCTTGATTTGTTCATTTCAGCGACTCTGACTGGTGTGAGGTGGTATCTCAGTGTGGTGTTGATTTGTATTTCCCTGATGATGAGTGACACTGAGCATCGTTTCATGTGCCTGTTGGCCATCTGGATGTCCTCTTTGGAGAAGTGTCTGTTCAGGTCTTCTGCCCATTTCTTCACTGGATCATTCATTTTTCATGTATGGAGTTTAGTGAGCTCCTTGTAGATTTTGGATACTAGCCCTTTATCTGACATGCCATTTGCTACTATCTTCTCCCATTCTGTCGGTTGCCTGTTAGGTTTTTTTTTTTTGTTCTTGATTCCCTTGCCTCTGGGGATGTGTCGAGGGGGAAACTGCTGCGATTGAGGTCATTACCCACCAGTGAGCCTCCAGTGATGAGGGTAACACAGAGAGGGAGAGCTCTCGCTGAAGGGCATCACCCTGATGGTAAAGAACAGCACAGCAGACAGACAGTGGGTGCAGGCCAGCCCACAGGGTCCCCTGACCCGCAGAGGCGGCCGAGCCGTGTGAAGCTGCAGGAGCAAGGGTCTCCTGGGCCGCCCCTCCTGCCCCAGGCTGCACCCAAGTTTGCTCGACGACCCCAGGGTGAGGGCTCTGCTCAGGGCGTCCCTGGTGGGCACAGCCCTCTATCTAGAGTTTGGAACTAAGCTGGTGTGAACTGGGCTGTGGAGAAATCAGGGCCAATGCAGAATTCCCCTTGCCTCCCCTCTCAGGGCCCAGGGCAGCATAAACCGGTTAGGTCAAGACGTGTTTGCAAACCAGCCAGTCCCCGTGGTCTCTGGGGCACTCTCACAGGAAGCACCCTCCAAACCCCTCTGGTCTCAGCAGCAGGACAGTGATCAGTGAAGCTGGGGACCCCTTCAAGTCAGCCCTCCCCATACAGAGCCATCAGCAATAAATTTTAAGGAAAGAGATGGGTGTTTAAAGACACGAATAAAATGTTTGGGTTCAGAATGAAGGTGGGCTTGGGAGCCTAGATGGCTCCACCAGTTAAGCAGCTGACTCGGGCTCAGGTCACAGTCTCACGGTTTGTGGTTCTGAGCCCCTTGTCGGGCTCTGTGCTGACAGCTCACAGCCTGGAACCGGCTTCAGATTCTGTGTCTCCCTCTCTCTCTGCCCCTCCCCCACTCGGGTCTGTCTCTGTCTCTCAAACATGAATAAACATTAAAAAAAAAAGAAGAATGGAGGTAGGTGGGCTGTGAAATAACATCATCTCTTGTGCGCCTGGTGATGGGCAGCCAAGAGCCCTGCATGAAAGGAAGCATGAGGTCGGATATGGGAACCTACGCTTTGTCCAGTACTGGCCACCAAAAGTTCACACGTGTGTTTTCCTTTCTTTGTAGATCACGTTTTACGTTCTGGTGAAAGCCATTTACACGCTGGGCTACAGTGTCTCCCTGATTTCGCTTACAACCGGAAGCATAATTCTTTGTCTCTTCAGGTAAGTATCAGAAATGAGCCGTTCTGCAGGCTGAGACCAGAAATTGCCCATTTAAGCCATCTAGGCCCAGCAGAGGAGGCCAGAAGGTCACTGCCTCCAAGTCTTCTCTCTGTGTGTTAAACCAATAAAACTCCCTTGGAGAATGCCTGTGTGAAATATGATACTAATATTTACATTTTTATTCAAATACTCTGCATTTCATATAAAGAGATAATACTGACTTTGGACAAGAATTCAGTTCAACTTCTACTTACTAAATATTAGCCATTGTGCAAATCCTGTGAAAATACAGAAGCAATGTGAGCTTACTCTTGCTATTCAGAAAGCAGCAACACTTGTGGCATCGGTGCTTTATTAAGAGACACCACACTGTGTTCCAGAGTAGGAAAGCAGGAGTAAGACTGCCTGGGTTCAAATCCCGGGTCAGTCTCTTAGTAGCTTTGTGACTTTGGACAATTACTTAACCTATGACCTGGAAAGCGTGGGCGCTAATGACGCTCTGTGGCACGAAGCCAGCACTCTAAACTCTGCCGGCTTTTCCCCCGGCAGTGGGGTTAGAGTTCCCGCTGACCCGAAGCTGACGACCTGCGCTGGACACAGCTGGCTGGTCAGGGTTTGGAGAACAGGCCCTGGTTTCAGATCGGAAGCTTCTGGCAGGAAAAGCTCGAGGATCACGAGCAGTAAACAAACTGGACAATATCCACTTAATTTACCAGGGATTTGATCACCCAGGTATTATTTCTCTTTACACAAATCCATTCACATGCTGGCCAGCATTCAGATCGAATCAAAGATATGGCAAATGGAAACAGACAGCCCCTTAGGAGATCCATACTTGGAAGTAAACAAGTGAAAACTGATAAAGAATGTAGCTGAGAATCCCATCAAATATAATAAAGTTGTTTATTTTTTTCAGGCATCTCACGTATATCAGGAGGGTAGTCATTCTCCGAGAGAGGAAGTCAGTACCTTTAATCCAGAACTGTGCAGGGCAGCCCATCATATTCTAGTTCCGAAAAGAAAAGAAACAACTTTGGTGCAACATTAATATCTGTTCTATCTTCTGTATTTTATTATGTATTTTTAAATATTCAAATTGTTAAAGATTTAAAAAAAAGAAAGGAAAAATGTAGGGAGGTAAGCTGGCACAGGGTAACTTGAATTAGAAAACTTCAGCTTATTTTTAAAGAGTTCCCATATTGAACAATCCATATCCTTGGCACTGGCAGTTTCTCTCCGATTTGTGATACATGACATATTTAATTAGCCAGCCGAATGGCATTTTGGAATTATTGCAAATGTGGATGTTGGTCTTTAAGAGAATCTCAAATGGAGTCATTGTGTATCAAACAATCTTTTCTACGTGGACATCGCTAGTCACCCGCTGGTGACACGTGTCTGCTTTGGATGTCGTTCTGCTGCGGTTCGGTGGGTAACGGCCACCGAGAAAAGTGCCCGAGCTGCTGTGCGTCCTCAGGTCCGCCTTCAGCGCCGGCCACAGAGACGCTCACACTTCCGCCTCCATCTGTCAGCTGTGCCTACGTGCACGATGCCGCAAGTGTCGATTTCAAACTCCCGATTGTAAAAACGACCCCTCTGCCACCCCAGTAATTCCACCTGGGAAACAGAACTACTTACAGCCATGGAACATTTGCTGTTCATAATAGCCCTGTAGCTAAGAAAGCACTGAGTAACCATGTTCTTCTTCTACAAACAGAAACGGAGCGACTCACCTCCTACACCAAGTCCAAAGTGCAGCACAGCCCTGAATAACAAGCACACGACCTAGTTTTGGGTGGGACTCGCTGGGTGGTCATTGCAGCCACCGTCTTTGAGTGCACACATTAGCTCCGGAGGGGAAGTGCTGTTCCTGTCCCTGTTCCACCAGTGAGAGCAGGGCAGCCCAGAGAGGTGCTGAGCACCCAGCTTGCAGAACTGGACACATTCACAACCGCTCACACCTCCTTTCACCCTCGGGAGCTGGGGTTTCATTCCAGCCACCAAGCGTGAGCAGGTGCCAGCGCGGCCTCTCCGGAGGCCACAGTCTCAGCTCCGTCCATCATCCAGTTCAGATCTGTAGTCAGAAGTGAAATGAGCAATGAGTGATAAATGACACGGCTAAAACACTCAGCAAACGTGACTTGGTGTGTGCTCATCTCTGAACGGCAGTGATAAGCCCCCAGCTGCACTCAGGGGAAGACATGGCTGAGAGAGGTGAGAAGGAGAAAAAAGAGAAGAGCGGACGGTAGTGTGAGAGATGAGCGAGGGCGGCCAGCACGAGGGGCAGCGGGCGCAGGGCAGCCTGGGGGAAAGAAACCACCTTCCAGGCGAGGTCTTCCGGGGCCAGGAACAGCCTTTCACACGCATTTCCTGTTTCCTTTTAACTCATCGAGGATTTTTATTCATTTTCCCCTTTTAGATTGTTAGTTATACATTCTGTTCTTCTTCTTCTAGGTGTCACCCCAAAATTGCAACATGCGTCCTTGTCTCAGAGGAGTTAACTTCCGATTGCTATTTTTAGCACTTCCCCATCAATTCCAGACTTCACGACATTTTAATTCCACTTCCCCCCCCCCATGTCTTTTGTGTTTCGTGCTATATTTTAATCCAACATCTATTTTAAGGCCACTAGTCATTATAGTTGTTGTCATTTAAAGTCAGTATCTACTTAAAGACACCACGTCTTCACCTTTCCTAAGTTCTCCCTTCCCTCCTGTTTCGTCCTGTATTCCGTGTCTCTTCCAGGGGTCCTTCCCCTCCTGCCCCAAGACCCCCTCCAGCATTTCTGTCAGCACAGGCCTGGCGGCAAGCACTCCTCAGGGTTTTTGATTGCCTGAGATCGTCTTAATTTTGCCTTCATTTGAGGATATTTTTGAGAGGGTTGAATTCCTCATTGACAGCTATTTTCTTTCATCACATTGAACATGAACCTCGCTTTCCTTTTTAAATTCAGCTGCCAGCCTCCGACGGGTGCGTCCTGTTGCCAGGTGCTTAAAGGATTTGTTTGGTCTCGGGTTTTCAGCAGCTGCGCTATCACAGGACTTAATGCGGTTTGCTTTGTCTTTCTCCTCGGGGTTAATAACTTTTCTTTAATCTGTTATTGTATTTTTCTAGTTTCTAAAACCTCTTAGCTAGTATTCTTTTAATATTGCTTCGTCCTTTTTGTCTCCTGTTATTCCCAAACCGTATTGTCATATGTTCAAGGTCTTCACCATTTTTCCATATATTATTTCCTACACTTTTTCTACACTTACCCTCATTTTGTCTCTACTTTAATCTATACTTATTCTACTCATTTGTTTTCTAATTCAGAGTGTTCTCATGTATGTGTCTGGTCTAATGTTAGACTCAGGTATTTGTTCGTTTCAGGGTTCTTTCTGAGTTTTCAATTTTCCATTTGATTGTTATAATCACTTCCATTCTTTAATAAAATTCTGGACCTCTTCATCAGTTTTCTTGAATATATAAATCTGACTAAGACAGTCCATGTATCTGAATCTCTTTCTATTCTCTGGAGGTTTTGTTGCACTTGATTATTTGCTCCTGTTCCTGGTATATCTTGTAATTCATTTTTGAAATTATAAATAATTCAATTGTAGAGGCTTTGAGTGACATCTTACTACAGAGAGGATTTAGTTTTTCTAGAAAGATGAACAGACCACCCAGAGCCAGTTGGGGGTTGAGCTGATCTGAGACTGGGTTTCAGGCTTTGGGACGTCTGTGTTTCTGATTTGTTGTAGCTCCTAGGTCATAGCTCTTCGGGGTTTCTAACTAAAGCCCGGAGCCCCTCTGCTGCCGCAGACCCTGAATTCCAGCGGTCGCCGGTCCGTACGTGAGCTTGCCAGCATCTCTTCCCGCGTCTTACTTCCTTAGCCACTGGTCTGGCCTCATCCCTCAGCCTCTCGGCCGGCACAGCACACCGAGGTGGGCAGCTGCCTGGACGAGGACGCCCGAGAGGGAGGGTGGGCGCAGGGCGCGTCGCCACGTCCCCTTCTTGGCAGGGTCCTGGTCCTCCAGGTCCTGGCCACTCTGGCCGCAGTCTCGAGGCCTCAGACAAATCACGCCTGTCCCTGGGGGGGATGTGGTCAGACAAGCTGCTGCTTTGTAGATTTTCATGCGGGTCTTTTGCACTATGATTTTTAATGTCCTTCAAAAATTTTTAACTTTATTTAAACCTAAAAATCTAGCACTCAGTGACTGTTGAAGTGCACCTGTGTGAAGCTTGCTTCCTGAGGGCTCTGAATTAAGTCAGAGTCAAATCAAAAGCCCAAATAGATCTTCTCCAGAGCAGAATTTAAGTGGTACGAGAGAATTAGAAACAAAAAGTTCCAAGCACTTTTTAGAGAAGCGAGGTATCACAGAAAGTTAAGGCAGCGTCATTGGTGTGGGCCTTGCAGGAAATTCACTGTGAAGATGCTGGGTCTTCACGGCTGTGAAGTGAGCACACGCCATTGCAGGCTCGGGACTCAGCGCTGTTCACTCTATACTGATACCTTAAATCCTATTCCCCAACCCCAGCCTAAGGAGAGCCTCCGAAATAAAGGAAAAGGTTTATGTAGAAAACCAGTTATCATAATGCAAAACTGAAAACATCCTAAATATACAGTAAGGAACAATAACTTCCATACAAAAAGAAGAAAACCTTAAGATTAAAGCCACATAGGCAATTGTTAAAGTGTTCTCGACATCTGAGTTTAATTATCTAATCCTCCCCCACCCCATCCCCACCTCACCCCTTCTCTTCCCTCCCTCCCCCACCCTCACTCTTCATCCCTGCCTTCCCCACCCATCATCCCTGCCTCCCCACACCTCATCCCTGCCTCCCCCACCCCTCATCCCTGCCTCTCCCTGCACCTCATCCCTGCCTCTCCCCACCCCTCAT